>NC_079194.1:11966930-12104430 GCF_029499605.1 Hyla sarda
TTTAGGGTACAGTCACATGGGCGGGGGGTTGACAGCGAGTTTGCTGCATCTCAATCTTGCAGCACTACCTGTAAACTTCCGCCCACGTGAGTGTACCCTGTCCATTCACATTGGGGGGGAGGGGAGGGGGGGGGGGGAGGGGGAACATCCAGCTGTTACAAAACTACAACTCCGAGCATGCCCTTTGGCTGTCCATGCATGCTGGGAGTTGTAGTTTTGCAACAGCTGGAGGTATACTGGTTGCAAAACACGGAAACAGACTCAGTGTTTTGCAACCAGTGTGCCTTCAGCTGTTGCAAAAACTTCAAATCTCAGCATGCAGTGACAGCAGAAGGACATGCTGGAACTTGTAGTTATGCAACAGCTGAAGGCCTCAAGCTGTTGCACAACCAATTCCCAGCATACATGGTCTGTCAGTGCATGCTGGGCGTTATAGTTTGGAGGCACAGCTGGAGGCACACGGGTTGGGAAAAAGAGTTCGGAAACGAACAATGTTTCCCAACTAGTGTGCCTCCAGCTGTTGCAAAACTATAATTCCCAGCATGGCCAGACATGCTGGAAGTTGTATTTCGGCAACATCTGAAGGCTCAGATGTTGACGAACTACAACTCCCAGCATGCTTGGGCAGTCTGGGCTAGCTGATAGCAGCGATCGCTTGGGGGGGGGGGGGGGGGGGGGGATGAAACCCCCCGTGGTCACATGGTAAGATGGCTCGCTGTCAGTGATAGCCACCATCTTACCGGGCGCTGGGGAAAAGTATAAAGGAAAGCAGTAAATTGTAAAAATAAAAGGAGAATGATCTACAGTGTTAAGTGGATACAAAGCTATTTTAATGTGACGGATCTTGTTCAATGATAAGTTATCAAACATTTCCAATGTAAATGTATTAAATTGTTGGATCATAAAACAATATACAAGTGATCTAATGAATAACTGAACTGGAAACAAATATTCTATATGCAAATTATTTTAAAAAGAGCTTTGGAATAACCAAGGAGTAAAAATATAAAGCAAAACAAATGAGGAATTGAGATAGGAAAGTGATAACATTCTGGTGGTTCCTTATAGAACTTTCCTTCAGAAATAGAAAGGATCTCACTACGTGCAGTTAAAGATGCCTTATATTTGCGGGGGAAAAGACGTCAATTTTTGGTGCAAAGGAAAAGTACGCAGGTAATAAATCCATGTGTACTATATATGCAGCTCCAAGGTACCCCGTTTAGGCCACATCTGGACGACATGTTCTACCAAAACGTGCGGAAAAAACAAACAAAAAGGGGGCTTGCGCATAATTTTGCACAAAAGAATACACACAAAACAGGATAAGATGTCTAGGTGCGGAGTACCCCTTTAAGGTAAACTCGATTGTTAGCTTAAAAGGGGTACTCCGCACCTAGACATCTTATCCCTATCCAAAGGATAGGGGATAAGATGTCAGATCGCCGGGACCCCCGGGATTGCCGCTGCGGCACCGCGCTATCATTACTGCACAGAGCGAGTTCCCCTGCAATAGACTTGCATTTAGGGGGCGGGCCGTCATGTCACGAGGGGCGGAGCTATGACATTACGCTGCTCCGTCCACTGTATCGCTCTGTATCCTTCCCCCGAACTCACTCTGTGTAGTAATGAAAGCGCGGTGCCGCAGCGGCGATCCCGGGGGTCGCCAGCAGCGGGACCCAGGGCATAAGATGTCCAGGGGCGGAGTACCCCTTTAAGCTAACAATCGAGTTTACAAGTTTTTATAGCCTTAGCTGAATGGCAGCAGTTTTTCCAATGGTTTACAGCTTCAGTCTTTAACTATTGACCCTCCATTCCCTTCACTTATACAAGTGTCTCTAGTCCTGCAAAAAACCTATTTCCTTAACCCCTTATCAGTGATAGGCTAGGTTACCCATGGGTTCCCTGTAACAGCAGAACACAACACTATGGAAAGTATAAGTATTGCAGCTCCTAATTGTGCGTTGCGTGCCATATAGGGAAGCACATGAAAAGCTTCTTCACGGTCACTTAACGTGTTCGTTTTGCGGTTACGTGAGGCCCTGCATGCATTGGTCTTTATTCTGACAGTAGAGAAGTCATTAATTATCACTTTTTGTGAATTGGGACATTTAAACTTGCTTTTTTTATTTTTTATTATTCCAATCTAAATTTAGTAGGAGCCGGAGCACTGTTTGCCGACTCCAGGTACCCAAAATGTCGTCCGACTCCGACTCCACAGCCCTGCTTATGAGCTGCCGAAGTTGAGTTGTTCTTTTCTGTCTGTGTTCTCTGATGACACCTGTCTCGGGAACTGTCCAGAGTAGAAGCAAATCCCCATAGCAAACCTCTTCTACTCTGTGCAGTTCCCGAGACAAACAGAGATGTCAGCAGAGAGCACTGTTGCCAGACAGAAAACAACAACTCAACTTCAGCAGCTGATAATTATTGGAAGGATTAAGATTTTTTTAATAGAAGTAATTTACAAATCTGTTTAACTTTCTGGAGCCAGTTGAATATATATATATATATATATATATATATATATATATATATATATATATATATATATATAAAAAGTTTTCCTGGAATACCCCTTTAAATCCTAATGCAAAGACACCTTACTAAGTTGCCATAAACGAGTGTTTCCCAATCAGGGTGCCTCCAGCTGTTGCAAAACTACAACTCCCAGCATGCCCGGGCAGCCGAAGGCTGTCCGGGCATGCTGGGAGTTGTAGTTTTGCAACAGCTGGTGGCACCCTGATCGGGAAACACTGCCATAAACATTGTCTGAATTTGTTTCTTTTGTGCCATTGTTTTCAGGTCCTTTCCAGCCATTATCTGCGTCGCTCTCCACTTACAGCTGCCCTTGAAGACCCATGAATAAGCGGAGCCGCAGAGCCAGGACCCCAGAGTATACACAGGAGTGGTGCACTGGAGGACACGCTCCCCCCCACGAGCGACTAAGAGCGGATTATTGACCGGGCCGTCTCCTTCCCCTGAAGTCAGTCCAGCTCCTAAAAGCCAAATGGGAATTACAAGGCCAGTAACAGAGTCAATTGTTGCCCAGTCAGCAGGTTCCAGGCTTCCTCCATTAGCTGCGACCCCCGCAGAGTAATATCCTCCCGCCCTGCGGAGGATGATGAGGATGAGGATGATGTGATGGGGAGGAGTGCGGGATGGCAGGAAAATTACTGTCAGTAAATCCATGAGTGTGCACCGTAAACGCCAATAACCAGGACATGCCGGAGATCGAGCAGCACATAAAGGGTTATGTCAGCCGCTGACAAAACATCCAAGGGCCCCTGTGACCGGTCACCATCTGATTCACTGTAGGGGTGCGCGAGTGATGGGGAATCTGCTTCAGTCCATTAAAAGGGGTACTCCAGTGGAAAATATTTGTTTTTAAACTGGTGCCAGAAAGTTAAACAGATTTGTAAATTAGTTTTATAAAAAAAAAAAAAAATCTTAATCCTTCCAGTACTTATCAGCTGCTGTATGCTCCACAGGAAGTTGTGTCGTCCTTTCTGTCTGACCAGTGCTCTCTGCTGACACCTCTGTCCATGTCAGGAACTGTCCAGAGTAGGAGAAAATCCCCACAGTGAACCTCTCCTGCTCTGGACAGTGGTGTCAGCAGAGAGCACTGGTCAGACAGAAAGGACTACACAACTTACTGTGGAACATACAGCAGCTGATAAGTACTGGAAGGATTAGAATGTTTTAATAAAATAAATTTACAAATCTGTTTAACTTTCTGGCACCAGTTGATTTAAAACAAAAATAAAATATATAATGATAAAATATATATATATATTATTTTATTTTTTTCCACCGGAGTGCCCATTTAAGATACTACACCCGGAGCGCAACGTAAAGCATGAAATAAACTCCAGGTACGATCAACAATCAAAAATAAAGTGCCCGGCCATTCAACACCTCCAAACAACTGTGCAAAAACAATGCTAAAGCCCCCGCCACAGAGCGCTTTATATGAAGGGCAAAGGCCCTTTATTTGTAGTTGTGCAGAAGTTGCCGACCCACAACTCCCAACATGCCCCGACAGCCTTTGACATGGTCTAATGCAGCCTTTTCCAACCAGGGTGCCTCCAGCTGTTGCAGAACTACAACGGAAGGCTATCCGGGCATGCTGGGAGTTGTAGTTGTGTAACATTTGGAGGCACCCTGGTTGGAAAACAGTGCATTAAGACAATGTCAAAGGCTGCCTGGGCATGCTGGGAGTTGTAGTTTTGCAACAGCTGGAGGCACCCTGGTTGGGAAAGGCTGCATTAGACCATGTCAAAGGCTGTCTGGGCATGCTGGGAGTTGTAGTTGTGCAACATTTGGAGGCACCCTGGTTGGGAAACACTGTTCTAATGTATTTGAGGGCTTTCTATGAGTAGTTATGTTGTAAATCAATGTGTCTTTCAGTGTTTTCCAACCAGGGTGCCTCCAGCTGTTGCAAAACTACAACTCCAAGCATGCCCCGACAGCCTTTGACATGGTCTAACACAGTTTTTCCAAACCAGAAGGCCTCCAGCTGTTGCAAAACTACAACTCCCAGCATGCCCGGACTGCCTTTGGCTGTCCCGGCATGCTGGGAGTTGTAGTTTTGAAAACAGCTGGAGGCACCCTCGTTAGGAAAAGCTTGCCTAATGCAATGTTCTTCAATCCAGGGCTCTTCAGCCGTTTCAAAACTACAACTCCCATCATGCCCAGACAGCCTTTGACATGGTCTAATGCAGTGTTTCCCAACCAGGGTGCCTCCAGCTGTTGCAAAACTACAACTCCCAGCATGCCCAGGCAGCCTTTGACATTGTCTTAATGCACTGATTTCCAACCAGGGTGCCTCCAAATGTTACACAACTACAACTCCCAGCATGCCCGGATAGCCTTCCGTTGTAGTTCTGCAACAGCTGGAGGCACCCTGGTTGGAAAACACTGGCCTAATGCAATGTTCTCCAGTCTTTGGCTCTTCAGCTGTTGCAAAACTACAACTCCCATCATGCCCGACAGCCTTTGGCTCTTCAGCTGTTTCAAAACTACAACTCCCATCATGCCCGGACAGCCTTTGGCTGTCCGGGCATGCTGGGAGTTGTAGTTTTGAAACAGCTGGAGGCACCCTCGTTAGGGAAAGCTGGCCTAATGCAACGTTCTTCAATAAAGAGCTCTTCAGCTGTTGCAAAACTACAACTCCCAGCATGCCTGGACAGCCTTCAGCATGGTTTAACCTAATCTAGTAACTATGCACTCGGGCCATACATAGAACAGCGTTCGATCAGTCACCCATGGGCATCTCCAATATTGCCGTCCTCAGCTCCTAACAGACAATAACACAACAGGTGCACTTTAACATTTTTTAGGAATTTGCAGGATGCCCCTATATAGTCACCAATAAATGTCTGTCCTCACATAGAAACACTGACAGCTGACCATAGGCCAAAGACAATGACCCCCGGACGATGCATCTTGTACATCCCACCTGTCTCCTGCACTTTACATCAGGTCACAGGGTGCAAACGTCAGGGGGTGTTTGTTTTACCCTAATGCATGGCGAAGAATATTTAGGATCACCTTAAAGGGGTACTCAACTGAAAATTATTTTTTTTTCTTTTTCTTTTTTTAAATCAACTGTTGCCTAAAAGTTACAATGACAGAGAAATACGCGTATATAGATAAAAAAAACTTATACATTTTATTGAACATAACTGTATCACAAAAACATACATTTAAAACCAATTAAGAGGAAACAACACTAAAAATTTACTTTTAATAAATATCCATAAGCAGTCCACATATATCCTGCTCCCCATCGGCCATCCAGGATTGTCTCCCATTTTGACTGCCCCCAGATTGTCCCCTGATGAACGGGGGGGGGCGTGAAACGCGTTGGGACCGTGCACCAGAGTTTGATAAGTATATGGGTTTAGCATTCTGTACTATCAGACCCATTCTTATTTATCAGTTGAGGTCTTTTGTAGCATCCTATGTTTTTTTTACACCTGTAGTCATTTGTATATAAAAGACGGGTTTGTGTTTGTTGAGTCACATTTGACATGTGCACATTAATAGTCTAGATGTGATTATTGGGATACCTATTGATTTCACCTGATTATGGCAGGTGGTCGGCCATATTGACAGCTTGGTATCTATAATTATTTTTTGATTATCAACATTCATTTTTCTTTTTCATGATTTTTGTGAACTTGTATTTACACACATTACAATCAATCCTGTCTAAAATTCACTACCAAAATCTGTGTAATTTATCCATCTTTCATGCGGTGTATTAGGGTACAGGATCTCATATTGCAAGAGTCACTAAGTAGTATAGTAACCCTCCATATCCTTGGTTTACTTGTTCACTTTCCCACTGGTACATGAATAGGTTTAGGGTATCCAATCCCTATCCCATAGCCAGACAGGGTTCCCCAGTGAGTCCTTTCCCTACTTTGTCCTAGGTTAGGAATTCTAAGGACAGAATAGACCTAGGTTACTTATAAGGGCGTCAACTCCGCCTAGCAGCAGGAGTAGATTTAGGGTGACAATAGGGTGAGTGTTAGGTAGTGGCCGTACTCCCCAATTGGCGTTACATACTAGGGATCGACCGATTATCGGTATGGCCGATATCGGCCGATAATCACGATTCTGGGCATTATCGGTATCGGCAATTACCTTGCCGATAAGCCGATAATGCCCTGCCCCCCGCACCCCCCCCCCACCGCGACAGCATCCCAACCCACCGCACAGCATCTCCCCCCCCCCCCCACCGTAGTGCTGGGCGGTATATCAGTATGGATTTTTGCCCATACCGCTATACCGGTCGGGCCCCTCCCCCATCCTCCGAGTCAATAAAAAAAAATTAACGTACCCGTAATGGGGGTGGTCCGGGTCATCCATCCTTCCTGTAGTGTCCGGCGGCATTCCGGGTGGAGGGTGAACCGGTCCGGGCTGTCCTTCTCCGTGGGTCATCTTCTCCACTCTGGGCAGGCTCCGGCCTAGTAACGCTGCATAGACGCCGCTACGCCGTGACGTCAGGTGCGTCGCTGCGCAGCGGCATCTATGCAGCGTTACTAGGCCGGAGCCTGCCCAGAGTGGAGAAGAGGACCCCCGGAGAAGAAGCCCGGACCAGTTCACCCTCCACACAGAATGTCGCCGGACACTACAGGAAGGATGGATGGCCCGGATCACCCTCCCCGGAAGGTCCCTGCAGCAACTGGGAAGGTGAGTCAGGGTTCTGGGATGGACAGGGGTCTGTATAGTAGTTTTGCAACAGCTGGAGGCACCCCTAGGCGCGGTGCGGCGGGGGGAGCGGTGGCTGTGATAGGTCTCAGGACCCCCGGACAGGCAGGCGGAGAGAAGGGGTAGGGGTACCTAGCCCCTAGACATCCTATCCCATATCTTAAGTATAGGAGATAAGATGTCTGATTGTGGAGGTCCCTAAACGAACACCGGGTGCAGCGTTGGAGGATTGTGACGTCACGCTCATGCCCCCTCAATGCAAATCTATGGGAGGGGGCGTGACTGTCGTCACGCCCCTTCCCATAGACTTGCATTGAGGGGGCGGGGCCATAACTAGGGATCAACCAATATCGTTGTTTTAGGGACGATACCGATAATCTGTCACCTTTCAGGCCGATCGCCGATAACTTATACCGATATTTCGGTATAAGTTATCGGCTATTAGTTATAGGGCGCTTTAAATCAATGAACTACAGCAGCTTTTGCGGTGCCAGAGACCGTCGCCACCCGCTTCTCTCCCCCTGCCTGTCCCGAATCTAAACCACTACAGTTGCCCCATCGCGCCCCCCCCCCATCCTCTGCCCACATACCGCTGCTGCCCCATTGCCTCCCCCCCAATCCTCTGCCCACATACCGCCGCTGCCCCATCGCCTCCCTGCCCAATCCTCTGCCCACATACCGCCGCTGCCCCATTGCCTCCCCCCATCCTCTCCCACATACCGCCGCTGCCCCATCGCCTCCCCCCCAATCCTCTGCCCACATACCGCCGCTGCCCCATTGCCTCCCCGCCCAATCCTCTGCCCACATACCGCCAATGCCCCATCACCGGTGTTCTAATTACTTACCTGTTCCCGGGGGTCCGCGATCCTCCTGGCTCTGTCGGCATCCTGCGCTGTCACTGTGCGTACTGACTGACGTCGCGTTGGCGACGTCACTCGTAATTACGCAGCGCACAGGAACAGCGCAGGAGCCAGAAGGATCGCGGACCCCGGTGACAGGTAATTATAACACCGGGGATGGGGGGGGGGGGGGGGGAGGCGATGGGCGGGGCATTATCGGCATGGTAATTACCGATAATGTCCAAAATTGCGATTATCGGCCAAACAGATAATCAGTCGATCCCTAGCCGTAACCTCACGAGTCTCCACCCTGCATTGCCAGTCATCCAGCAGGAAGTGAAGTTCGCTCCATGCACCGGATGTCTGAGGACCCCCGCGATCAGACATCTTATCCCCTATCCTTTTGAGTCCTAGGGGCGGAGTACCCCTTTAGAGATGAAGCCTGCAGAGCAGTAATGTGCTGAAATAAATCCACGTTTATAAGGGCCAGAATAGCGCCTTTTCTCGTGAACACAGGGGCCGCTTATCCTGAAGAGTCACCTGGAATGACGGCTCCGCTATAAATCCTACTGTAAGAATAGAGGCGGATTGTTAGCAAACAACAAGTGCAAATGAGCTGTAAGAGTTTTGCTTCAGGGATCAATAGTCTCTTAACACAAATCCTGTCATCCTCAGACTATAACCTGTCAGGAACAGATCGGAGGCAAATCACAATGAGGCAGCGATGCCAAGACGGCAATGAATAGGCTCCTTGTGCGAGGTCTGACACTTCTATTATAAGACTCGCTGCATCGCACATACACAAAGGGCTGCAAAATATAGCGAACTCCGGCGAGCGTGCACGAGGATCCGCTGGATAGACGCCACCCTGCATATGGAAGCTTATTTCCCTGCATATGTAGAGCGTCTAACGCCGCCAATATTTGCTCTGCTTAGACCAGAGAAGACGACAGCCAAAGCCTCCCACAGAACAGAGGAGCGCCGCGGCGGGAGATTTACGGAATACTCCTTTGACTTTACCAGTCGCTGTAAAACACATCCAAGACTAGAGGTCAATAATCATTCTGCATTGATTTAAAGGGGTGCTCTGCGGGAAAATGTATTTTTATTACAGATTTGTTAATGACTTCTATTAAAAAAAATATTAATCCTTTCAATACTTATGAGCTGAAGTTGAGTTGTTCTTTTCCATCTAAGTGCTCTCTGATGACACGTGTCTCAGGAGCTGTCCAGAATAGAAGCAAATTCCCATAGCAAACCTCTTCCACTGTGTAGTTCCTGAGACAAGCAGAGATGTCAGCAGAGAGCACTGTTTCCAGACAGATAAGAACAACTCAACTTCAGTAGCTGATAATTATTGGAAGGATTAAGATTTTTTTTAATAGAAGTAATTTACAAATCTTTCTGGAGCCAGTTTATATAAATTAAAAAAAAAATAAAGTTTTCCTGGAATACCCCTTTAATCCTTCCAGTACTTAGCGGCTGTATGCCCCACAGGAAGATCTTTTCTTTTCCAATTACTTTTCTGTCTGACCACAGTGCTCTCTGCTGACACCTTTGTCCGTCTCAGGAACTGTCCAGAGTAGGAGCAAATCCCCATAGCAAACCTCTCCTGCTCTGGACAGTTCCTGAGACAGACAAAGGTGTCAGCAGAGAGCACTGTGGTCAGACAGAAAAATGTAAAAAAGAAAAGAACTTCCCCTTTAGTATACAGCAGCTGATAAGTACTGGAAGGATTAAGATTTTTTTTTTTAAAAATTGAAGTAATTTACAAATCTGTTTAACTTTGTCATCAGTTGATTTTACATTTTATATAGGGAGCATTCACATCATGGTTTGAGGCATGGATACAATTCCTGAAGTTCAAGATTGTCTGCAGTCCTATCTGTATACCCTATTCCAGTGGTCTCCAACCTGTGGACCTCCAGATGTTGCAAAACTACAACTTCCAGCATGCCCGGACACCTGGGGCAATATAAAAAGCACACCTAAAAGCAGATAAAAAGGAGAGAAGTTCACTTAGTGTGAACATTGTGTGTCTGTGTGTGCCACACTAAGCATCGGCAACAGAATGAGGAGAAGAGAACTGTCTGAGGACTTGAGAACCAAAATTGTGGAAAATATCAATAATCTCAAGGTTACAAGTCCATCTCCAGAGATCTAGATTTGCCTTTGTCCACAGTGCGCAACATTATCAAGAAGTTTGCAACCCATGGCACTGTAGGTAATCTCCCTGGGCGTGGACGGAAGAGAAAAATGTCTGAAAGATGTCAATGCAGGATAGTCCGGATGTTGTATAAGCAGCCCCAAACAAGTTCCAAAGATATTCAAGCTGTGCTGCAGGCTCACGGAGCATCATAGTCAGCACGAATTATATGTCGACATTTAAATGAAATGAAACGCTATGGAGGAGACCCAGGAGGACCCCACTTCTGACAGACAGAAAAAAGTAAGACTACATTTTGCCAAAATGAACTTGAGTAACCAAAATCCTTCTGGGAAAACGTCTTGTGGACAGATGAGACCAAGATAGAACTTTTTGGTAAAGCCCATCATTCTACTGTTTATCGAAAACAGAATGAGGCCTACAAAAAAAAGAACACCGTACCTACAGTGACATATGGGGGAGGTCAGTGATGTTTTGGGTTGTTTTGCTGCCTCTGGCACTGGGGGCCTTGAATGTGTACAAGACATCATGAAACCTGAGGATTACCAATGGATTTTGGGTCGCACTGTACAGCCCAGTGTCAGAAAGCTGGGTTTGTGTCCGAGATCTTGGGTCTTCCAACAGGACAATGACCCTAAACATACGTCAGAAACCCCCCAGAAATGGATGACAACAAAGTGCTGGAGAGTTCTGAAGTGTCAGCAATGAGTCCAGATCTAAATCCCATTGATCCCCTGTGGAGAGATCTTATAATTACTGTTGGGAAAAGGCGCCTTCCAATAAGAGACCTGGAGCAGTTTGTAAAGGAAGAGTGGTCCAACATTCCGGCTGAGAGGTGTAAGAAGCTTATTGATGGTTATAGGAAGCCACTGATTTCAGTCATTTTTCCAAAGGGTGTGCAACCAAATTTTAAGTTAAGGGGCCAATAATTTTGTTCAGCCCATTTTTGGAGTTTGGTGACATTATGTCCAATTTGCTATTTTTCCTCCCATTTTTGGTTTAGTTCCAATACACACAAAGGGAATAAACATGTATATAGCAAAACATGTGTCACTGCAATCCTTCTGTGAGAAATACTTCCAGAGGTGCCAACATTTACGGCCATGACTGTACCGCCAATACACACACATACAAGCCAACATATCTGCAATACATGCACACACAATGGCCTTCACTATACAGACCATTCAGACATATGTGCAATACACACACATACAATGCCCACTTAAAGCTTCAATGCACAAGTACACAAATATTTAACTACTGAAAATTACTTTATTATTATTATTACCTTATACATACAGGAAAATAGAAGAATTTATAAACAATTGGTCAGCAGTGTGGCCAAACATGATCACAGATTTCATATTGTTATAACAATGTACCAAACATTTCTATTGGGAGTGATCAAAAACAGTCTCTACCTGTTACAGTAATAGTGTCCCAGAGTGAGATGCATCGAGTTCCAAAAGGACCAAATGGTCTCCTATAAAGTGCTTAGCTGTGCCACGTCTATAAAGTACCACATTAGATCACTTACCCATTCAGATAGGCCCCACTACCTGCCCCAACGCACGTTTCGTCACGTAGACTGTCTTGAACTCGATGCATCTCACTCTGGGACACTATTACTGTAACAGGTAGAGACTGTTTTTTGATCACTCCCAATAGAAATGTTTGGTACATTGTTATAACAATATGAAATCTGTGATCATGTTTGGCCACACTGCTGACCAATTGTTTTTAAATTCTTCTATGTTCCTGTATGTATAAGGTAATAATAATTAAAATTAATAATATTAAAATAAATAATAAAATAATAAATTAAAAACATAATAAAAATAGTAATTTTCAGTAATTTATTATTATTTTAATATTATTTTAATTATTATTATTTTAATTATTATTACCTTACACATACAGGAACATAGAAGAATTTATAAACAATTGGTCAGCAGTGTGGCCATACATTATCACAGATTTCATATTGTTATAACAATGTACCAAACATTTCTATTGTGAGTGATCAAAAAACAGTCTCTACCTGTTACAGTAATAGTGTCCCAGAGTGAGATGCATCGAGTTCAAGACAGTCTATGTGACGAAACGTGCGTTGGGGCAGGTAGTGGGGCCTATCTGAATGGGTAAGTGATCTAATGTGGTACTTTATAGACGTGGCACAGCTAAGCACTTTATAGGAGACCATTTGGTCCTTTTGGAACTCGATGCATCTCACTCTGGGACACTATTACTGTAACAGGTAGAGACTGTTTTTTGATCACTCCCAATAGAAATGTTTGGTACATTGTTATAACAATATGAAATCTGTGATCATGTTTGGCCACACTGCTGACCAATTGTTTATAAATTCTTCTATTTTCCTGTATGTATAAGGTAATAATAATTAAAATAATAATAATAAAATAATAAATTTAAATAAATAAAAAAAAGAAAAAAAAAAATAGTAATTTTCAGTAGTTATTGCCCCCATCTTGTGTGTCCAATAATTTATTTGGAGCTATACTGTAGTATATAATTTTGAGACCTTAAACATATCTGTAAATTACTTCAATTAAAAAATCTTAATCCTTCCAGTACTTATTAGCTGCTGAATGCTACAGAGGAAATTCCTTTCTTTGGAACACTGATGACCTCACGAACACAGTGCTCTCTGCTGACATCTCTGTCCATTTTAGCAACCGTGCATAGCAGATGTATGCTAAGGGCAGCATGGTGGCTCAGTGGTTAGCACTGCTGCCTTGCAGTGCTGGGGAGTTGGGTTCAAATCCCGCTAAGGACAACAATAAATAAATAAATAGCTCTAAATTATTATAACTTCAGCAGAGAGAACTGTGCTCGTGATGTCATCAGAGAGAATTCCAAAAAGAAAAGAATTTCCTCTGTAGTATTCAGCAGCTAATAAGTACAGGAAGGATTAAGATTTTTTTTTTTTTTTTAATAGAAGTAATTTACAAATATGTTTAACTTTCTGCCACCAGTTGATTTAAAAGAAAAAAAAAGGTTTTCACCGGAGTACCCCTTTAAGAGTGTGTGTGTGTGTGTGTGTGTGTGTGTGTGTGTGTGTGTGTGTGTGTGTAAAACTTTCACACACACTCACCCCAGCTCAGGTTCCCCATTATGCTTACTACTTAAATAAATGACAGGTGCCCTTTAAAACACTACAAATGAATCCACACTAAAACTCCCACTGAAGATCGACAATTCACAGGACGCAGAGCTCTACGACAGTGTTTCCCAACCAGGATGGCTCCAGCTGTTGAAAAACTACAACTCCTAGCATGCCCGGACAGCCTTCGGCTGTCCGGGCATGCTAGGAGTTGTAGTTTTGCAACAGCTGGAGGCACCCTGGTTGGGAAACCGTGCTCTACAAGAACCATCCGGACGCCCCGTGTACCTGCAGATCCTGCAGAGAAGTTTGGGAGAATTTGCAGCAGATCGTCGCGGGACCCTCTGCCAAGTCTCCAGGATTAGCTCATACTTGTCCTTTCCTCTTTCTCCCAGTCATTCGCTGCGGTGACTAACAATCCAGGAATTCTCTCACATTCTGTCATGCTTAAAGACTGGATGAAGAGCTCAGATGTACGGGACTTAAACTACAACCCCGACAAAAGACTTTTTAGTTCTTCCCTTTAAAGGATGTGACTTTACACGACTGTGGTCCCTGCAGACCACAGCGTACCAAAGGTTAATAAGACAGAGTCTATGGATCGCAACGTATAAGATCGTGAAACCACTGAGCAAATGTATCCATGTCCTGGATCAACTGTTACATGAGCAGGTGCAACCCCGGCAGAGTGACCCCATACATGGCAGATGTGGCGGGAGACCTCCCTTCTCTATGTACAACCCCCACCATGTACCATACAAAATGGAGAGTACACGAAGAGAAAAGTAGTGATCAGCTCACCCAGAACGACCAACCGCGACCCGGACAGGTGCGGATCTCACCGAAGACAAGATAGAAGAAAGAAAATGGAAGTCCAGCGCGGTATAAGCAAAGCAGATCGCGCATTTTTTGTATCAAATATGCAGAACAACAATGATACATGGTGGTGACGCGGCCTTACTTAAACCAAATAGGCTTTGATTATACCGCGCTGAGCTTCCATTTTTTTGTTCTTCTAAAATTTAAAGCAGTCCCCCACCCAACCCCCCCGGGAGAGCAGCCACCTGCCGCACGCGCATAGAAAGGAATGAAGCGCGCGCCACCTGCCGCACGCGCATAGAAAGGAATGAAGCGCGCGCCACCTGCCGCACGCGCATAGAAAGGAATGAAGCGCGCGCCACCTGCCGCACGCGCATAGAAAGGAATGAAGCGCGCGCCACCTGCCGCACGCGCATAGAAAGGAATGAAGCGCGCGCCACCTGCCGCACGCGCATAGAAAGGAATGAAGCGCGCGCCACCTGCCGCACGCGCATAGAAAGGAATGAAGCGCGCGCCACCTGCCGCACGCGCATAGAAAGGAATGAAGCGCGCGCCACCTGCCGCACGCGCATAGAAAGGAATGAAGCGCGCGCCACCTGCCGCACGCGCATAGAAAGGAATGAAGCGCGCGCCACCTGCCGCACGCGCATAGAAAGGAATGAAGCGCGCGCCACCTGCCGCACGCGCATAGAAAGGAATGAAGCGCGCGCCACCTGCCGCACGCGCATAGAAAGGAATGAAGCGCGCGCCACCTGCCGCACGCGCATAGAAAGGAATGAAGCGCGCGCCACCTGCCGCACGCGCATAGAAAGGAATGAAGCGCGCGCCACCTGCCGCACGCGCATAGAAAGGAATGAAGCGCGCGCCACCTGCCGCACGCGCATAGAAAGGAATGAAGCGCGCGCCACCTGCCGCACGCGCATAGAAAGGAATGAAGCACGCGCCATCTGCAGCACACGCATAGAAAGGAATGAAGCGCACGCCATCTGCAGCACGCGCATAGAAAGGAATGGAGCGTGCACCATCTGCAGCAAGCGCTCTGTGAGAGCAGGGGCCCTGTTCTGGAGATAGTGGAAGGTCCTGTGGATAGGGCAGTGGTTTCCAACCAGTGTGCCTCCAGCTGTTGCAAAACTACAACTCACAGCATGCCCGGACAGCCTTCGGGAGTCTGGGCATGCTGGGAGTTGTAGTTTTGCAACAGCTGGAAGCACACTGGTTGGGAAACACTGGGATAGGGGATAACTTGTTTTTCAGACAACAAACTTAAAAGGGGGGTATTCCTGATAAAGTGTTATTTCCGATCCATAGGACAGGGAGGTGTTTATAGGACTTCTGAATACAGAGGAGCTCAGTGCTCGCTCCATGGACCGTTTATAGGACTTCTGAATACAGAGGAGCTCAGTGCTCGCTCCCTGCACTGTTTATAGGACTTCTGAATATAGAGGAGCTCAGTGCTCGCTCCATGGACCGTTTATAGGACTTCTGAATATAGAGGAGCTCAGTGCTCGCTCCATGGACCGTTTATAGGACTTCTGAATATAGAGGAGCTCAGTGCTCGCTCCATGGACCGTTTATAGGACTTCTGAATATAGAGGAGCTCAGTGCTCGCTCCATGGACCGTTTATAGGACTTCTGAATATAGAGGAGCTCAGTGCTCGCTCCCTGCACTGTTTATAGGACTTCTGAATATAGAGGAGCTCAGTGCTCGCTCCATGGACTGTTTATAGGACTTCTGAATATAGAGGAGCTCAGTGCTCGCTCCCTGCACTGTTTATAGGACTTCTGAATATAGAGGAGCTCAGTGCTCTGCAATGTTCCATAATCCTATAAGAAATAAATGGAGCTGCATCCCAGCTGCACCATTCACTCGGAGGATAAGGGACCCCTGTTCTTACGTCCCAGCAGCTACCGTAGTTACCCCCTGTCTTGTGGATAGGCGATACCTTTTAAACTTGGGATAAAACCTCTAAATAAAAAATGGATGTTGCCCATTTTCAGCGAGAATCTTTTGTCTTTATCTAAGGACAGGGCACAGACCGGGCTCACAACAGTCTCACCTTATTGGTTTGTCAGGTGACGAGTTGATGCATCTATAGATTTTCTGTCTTGGTGGGAGGAATACGCAGATGAAGAGGTGACATGTGTCGTAGTCAGCTGCTCAGGTCATCTGTTACAACAAGACACTGACAGAAATCCCATAGATAAGAGAACACAAAGGCCGATCCCACAATGTATTCACCTCAGGACTACAACAAATAAGATCAAACCACAACGAAAAATTAAGCGCTATGGTCTCCAAACTGAACATCCCACTGTTTCAGAACTACAACTCCCAGCATGCTCCATTGGTAAGGACGGGGGATAACAAGTCAATCAGTGTGTCCAACCGCTAAGATAATAATAAGAACAGGGACAAAACACTGTGGCTCAGCGGTTAGCACTGTTGCCTTGCAGTGCTGGGGTCCTGGGTTCAAGTCCCACCAAGTCCCACATCTGCAAAGAGTTTGTATGTTGTCGCCGTGTGTGTGTGGGTTTCCTCCTACACTTCAAAACATACTGATAGGTATTAGATTGTGAGCCCCAGGGGGAACAGGGACCAATTTGAGTGTACAGCGCTGTGGAATCTGTGTGCACTATATAAATAAAGAGTTATTATAATGGTACCCAACACAGCTTGATCCCTTCTCTATGGGGACACTGATTGTTTCTAGAAGTGCAGATAGGAGTGCCCCCTTTAAAAAGGTATTTAAACTTTTAACTTTAAAACTTTCATTGAATCCATAACCATGTACTCAACTTTCTGAGGAGAATAGACACAGTATTCAGACAAGCGCCTTCGTTTTAGAGAATGTTTGGAGGGGGGGGGGGGGGGGGGGAGCGGTGTCCCAGATGGACATATGAACTATGCCTATGGAGGGGATAGATAGAGATAGATCTATATCTATATCTCTCTATCTACACACACTTATATATATATAATTTTTAATTTTTTCTGCCATCCGCCAATCCAAGGCCACAGGTACATAATATACCAGTATTACTCAATATGTGGCTCTCCAGCTGTGGCTCCAAAACTATAAATCCCAGCATGCCCTGAGTTTTCTGCACGGTCTAATGCAGTGTCCCCCCCTCCCCAACCTGCGGCTCTTCAGCTGTAGCAAAACTACAACTCCCAGCATTCCCAAAGAGTCTTTACCATGGTCTAAAGCAGAGTTCCCTCACCCTGTGACTTTATAGTTGTAGCATAACTACTACTCCCAGCATGCCCTGTCAGTCTTCTGCATGGTTTAAAGCAGTTTTCCTTAACCTCTGGCTCTTCAATTGTTGCAAAACTACAATTCCTAGCATGCACAGAGAGGCTTTGACATGGTCTAATGCAGCAGTATCCCAACCAGGGTGCCTGCAGCTGTTGCAAAACTACAACTCCCAGCATGCCTGGACAGCCGAAGGCTGTCCGGGCATGCAGGGAGATGTAGTTTTACAACAGCTGGAGGAACCCTGGTTGGGAAATCTTGCATTAGCCTGCTTGAGGGTCCATAGTTTATCATGCAGTGACCACTGCGTATTAATACAATGGGCAAGTGCAACATGGGTTGGCCGCCCATCAATTGGTCATTGGTGGCGCATTAAAGGGGTATCCCCAGATTTTTTTTTTTATATATCTCAACTGGCTCCAGAAAGTTAAACAGATTTGTAAGTTACTTCTATTAAAAAAATCTTAATCCTTCCAATAATTATCAGCTGCTGAAGTTGAGTTGTTGTTTTCTGTCTGGTAACAGTGCTCTCTGCTGACACCTCTGCTTGTCTCAGGAACTGCACAGAGTAGAAGAGGTTTGCTATGGGGATTTGCTTCTAAACTGGGCGGTTCACCAGACAGGTGTCATCAGAGAACACAGACAGAAAAGAACAACTCAACTTCACCAGCTCATAAGTACTGAAAGGATTAAGATTTTTTTTTAATAGAAGTCATTTACAAATCTGTTTAACTTTCTGGAGCCAGTTGAGAGAAAATATAAAAAAAATATATATATATTTATTTATTTATTTTCCCCCATAAATAGATATATTTTAAAAATAAGTTTTTTCCTGGATAACCCCCTTTAAGCCACTAACATCTAACACAAAAAATAAATAAAAAATACTAATAAAGAGAAATATTACAAATAAAACAGATACATTAAATGCTATATTTGTCTATACATAAGTATACAAGAGTGCCGGACAAAATACCCAGGAAACCATAAAGCACATCCACAATAAACAGGAAGCACTGTATACCCAAGAACAAAAAATATCCTGGAAAACAGAAACTGCAAGTCACATCGCATTCATACTAAAGGTTTTACCATAAGTAAAGCGAGATTACGCCAAAGAGCCGTCCGCCAGAGCGGATTACTACAGCATCACATCTGCCAGACAGAAGGGAGTCACGTCTACAGGAAAGAAGCATTTCTATCATTCTCTTACTTTATATTTCTTTCATGCGGATTGTGGCGATAACTGGTCGCTAAGGGCGAGGATCAAAGATTCTGCGCTGCCAAAAAAAAAAAAAAACGATCGACCAACAGATCCGCAGGAAAGACTTTTCCTAAACGCGAGTCGCCATTGCGTGTTGCAATTCTCCCATCTTCAAAGTTGATAGAGAAACAGGAAAATAAATAATGTGCAAAGTCAAAATAATAAAATTAATAATAATAATAAATAATAAAATGAACAACAATAATAAAATTAATAACAATAATTATAATAAAATTAATAATAATATTTTATGAAATTTTTTTTTTTTTACATGGGAGTCAATGGGAACCGTATGTTCGGTTCCATCCGGTTTTCACCATACGGTTTTTGACTTTGCACAGTTTTTTTTTTTCTTGGAATTTCAATAAAAAAAGTTAAACTTTATTCATAAAAGGAGTGAAAAAAGTTAAAAAAAAAAAAAAAAGTTTTTTCTTAAAAAATGGAGGCAACCGGACCATTTTTCAAACCGTACATGGATTTTAACCGTATACAGGTTGAAATTTGTACACACTTTATTTTTTAATATCAAAAAACCTGATACGTGAACTGTATTGCAAAAACATGGTGTGCATGCACCCTTAGCTGGGTTTCCATCACCCAGGGCAGTGTTCACCTAACAGGGGGGGGCCTCATGCTGTTGCAAAACTACAACTCCCAGCATGCCCGGACAGCAGCTGGAGATCTCCAATTTTGGAGACCACTGATATCTTAATAGCAGATCTACCAGATTTCTAATTCCTTAATTTTTACCAAAAGCATAATATTTAACCTGAGTTGAAGTTTTTTCAACAGCTGGAGGCACCATGGTTGGGAAACACTGACCCAGAGCATAGGTTCAGTTTGCTGTCCTAGCCAAGACAAAAATGATTTGTTGGTGCCCCTAATACATGCATAGGTTGCCCCCCTCCCTCCAGATACCCCTTGTGTCAGCTAAGCAAACCATGTTCCCAACTTGTTCCCCAGGGGCTTTAAATTACAACTCCCATCATCCTCTGACAACCTTCAGCATAGTCTAATGCAGTGGTCTCCAAACAGTGGACCTTCAGATGTTCCTAGCATGCTCTGACGGTCGTAAGCATAGACTAATACAGAGTTTCCCCAACCAGGGTGCCTTCATCTCTTGCAGAACTACCATTTCCAGCAGTATATGGATGTCCGGGCATGCTGGGATATGTAGTTTTGCAACAAATGGGAGGTCATTGGTTTGCACACCACTGGTCTATTAAATAGTTTTCCCAACCTGAGGCTCTGTAGCTGTTGCAAAACTACAACTCCCAGCAGGCCCTGGCAGCCTTTAGCATTGATGAATGCAGTGTTTCTCAAGCTGTCGCAAAACTACAAATCTCAGCATGCACAGCCAGCCTGAGCCAGTATGTGCATGCTGAGATTTGTAGTTTTGCAACAACTGGTCCATTGAATTGGTTCTCCCAAACTCTGCCTCTCTAGCTGTTGCAAAAACAACTCCCAGCATGCCCTAACAGCTTTTAGCATAATCTAATGCAGTGTTTTCTTAACCAGGGTGCCTCCAGCTGTTGCAAGTCTTCAACTTCAAGCATGCACAGCAGCATTTGGCTACCCAGGCATGCTGGGATTTATAGTTCTGCAACAGCTGGAGGCACTATGGTTGGGAAACATTGGTCTAATGCATTATTCTCCAACCTGTGAAGGGGTTAAAGGGGTACTCAGATTGGGGGGGGGGGGGGGAGAATAAAAAAAAATAAAAAAAATAAAAAGTAGTCCAGTCCTGAAAAAACGTATCCCCTATCCTAAGGATAGGGATAAGTTTAAGATCACGGGGGTTCCACTGCTGCCCACCCCCCCCCCCCCCCCGCCAGCCAGGAAGGGGGTGTGTTGACCACCACACGAAGCGGCACCCGACCCGACACACCCCCTCAATACTGCGCTATGGCAGAGCTGGAGATTGCCGAAGGCAGCGGTCTGGCTCTGCCAGTTGTATTGAGGGGGCCTGTCAGCCGCCGCTTCCTGTGGTGGTCAACACCCCCCCTTCCTGTGGGCTGCCGGGGCCCCGTACAGGAGATTGTGGGGGGCCCCAGCGGTAGGACCCCCTGCATCCTGAAACTATTTATCAGGGCTGGACTACTCCTTTAAACAGATTTGTAAATTACTTCTACTGTATTTAAAAATCTTAAAATCCTTCCAGTCCTGACCGTAGCTGCTGTATGCTCCACAAAAACGTCATTCCTTTCTGTCTGACCACAATGCTCTCTGCTGACACCTCTGTCCATGTCAGGAACTGTCCAGAGCAGGAGGTTTGCTATGGGGATTTGCTCCTACTCTGGACACAGGTGTCAGAAGAGAGCACTGATCAGACAATATAAATTCAAAAAGAAAAGAACTTCCTATGGAGAATACAGCAGTTGATAAGTACTAGAAGGATTAAGATTTTTAAATAGAAGTAATTTACAAATCTGTTTAAACTTTCTGCCACCAGTTGATTTAAAAAAAAAAAAAAAATACTAATTTAATCTACAGGTCTGTTTGGGACTCTTTCTGTAAAGTAGATATATACAGGTGCCCTGTCACACGACCGGCTTTACCCTTATCCTTTAACTCAATTTGATGCTGTGATTGGCTTCCTTCCTTTTTCAGAACAGATTATCAATTATAGAAGAGAAAAAAAAATAATAATATATATATATTTTTTTTTTATTGTTTCGTAGGTTAAATATAGAGATATATATAATTTTATTAGAGAAAAGGGTCAAAAAGAGCCACAAAGAAAACCTACGAAACAGTAAAAATCCTGCAACCACACAGAACCCTACACCTGGACTACCAGGTCTGCGGACAATGTTACCAAGGAACACGGCCGGACACAATAGAGGATTTCGTGAGGGTGACATCTCGGACTATACAGAACACCTGCTCCAACCACTACCGATTCCTTGAAGAACGAGGAAGCAAACGCCTCCGAAGAATGAATCGCTTTCTCTGTATCCGTAAATAGATGAACGGTTGTAAACAGAGAACGACACCAGAGTCACAAAGGGTTAATGACATGAGTCACGAGCTGTAACGTACAGTCAGCGCCGTGACCGACGCTCTGAGCAATATATACGGCGCTATAAAACGTTATATCGTGTTCTCTAGGATTCTGATCCTACAGACAAAAGACGTATTCGGGAACCTAAAGACCCGATCAATACAAACCAGACGCGTCCTAATGCGGAATCAATGCAAACACAACGGACGCTATAGAGCGATATGGAGATCGATGGTCATTGAGTGATTTTTCACGGGATGGCAAGGGTTAAATATTTTACGGTTAATGGTAAAAATTAAAGGTATTTGATACCCGGCAGATCATCTGCTATTAGTTTATATCAGTGGTCTCAAATTGGGGACCTCCAGCTGTTGCAAAACTACAACTCACAGCATGCTGGGTGTTGTAGCTTTGCAACAGCTGGAGCTTCACAGTTTGGAGACCGCTGCATTAGAACATGTCAAAGGATGTCTGGGCATGCTGGGAGTTGTAGTTTTGCAAAAGCTGGAGCTTCACAGTTTGGAGACCGCTGCATTAGAACATGTCAGAGGATGTCTGGGCATGCTGGGAGTTGTAGTTTTGCAATAGCTGGAGGTCTCCAATTTGGAGACCACGGATCTATACTAATAGCAGATGATCTGCCAAATGTCAAATATCAGTGGTTTCCAAATTGGAGACCTCCAGCTGTTGCAAAACTACAACTCCCAACATACTGCGACATCCTTTATGTTTTAATGCAGCGGTCTCCAAACTGTGAACCTCCAGCTGTTGCAAAACTACATTAGAACATAAAAGGATGTCGGGGCATGTTGGGAGTTGTAGTTTTGCAACAGCTGGAGGTCTCCAATTTGGAGACCACTGATATTTGACAGATCATCTGCTATTAGTATAGATCATTGCTTTCAAAATTGGAGGAGACCTCCAGCTATTGCAAAACTAAAACTCCCAGCATGCCCCGACATCCTTTGACATGTTCTAATGCAGTGATCTCCAAACTGTGGACCTCCAGCTGTTGCAAAACTACAACTCCCACCATGTCCGGACAGCCAGCGGCTGTCCGGGCATGCTGTCAGTTTTAGATTTGCAACAGCTGGCGGTCTCCAATTTGAAGACCACTGGTCCATACTAATAGCAGATCTGTCAAATGTCAAATATCAGTGGTCTCCAAATTGGAGACCTCCAGCTGTTGCTAAACCCCAACTCACAGCATGCCCGGACCGGGCATGCTGTGAGTTGTAATTTTGCAACAGCTGGAGGTCCACAGTTTGAAGACCACTGCATTAGAACATGTCAAAGGATGTTGGCGCACGCTGGGCGTTTAATTTTGCAACCGCTAGAGGGTCCACAGTTTGGAGACCACCGGTATATACAATGCAACTTAAATGTATCCCACGCAATTGGTACGGGTACATAATAAAGGCTATTAGGCTGGATTCACACAAGCAGTTTCGGGTGCAGTATTTATTTACTTATTTTGAGTCAGTTAAAAAGTAGACTGAAAATGAAATATAAATAATTAAAAATAAAAGACTGATACTGTTGATGACTGAATAAATAAAATAAAAATAATAAATAAAAATTTGATATAATAAAAATAAGGTTAAAAAATAAAATGATAAATACAATAAATAAACAAAAATAAATATATGAACGTTATAATAAATAAAAAATAAATAAATGAACGTTATAATAAATGAAATATAAATATATGAACGTTATAATAAATAAAAAATAAAAAATAAATATATGCATATTATAATAGGGAAAAAAAATAAATATATGAACGTTATAATAGAGAAAAATAAATAAAAAAAAAACACATTGAAACATCCATATTCCAGAACCGCATCCATTAGACCCGTTGCAGAACTGAGCAGATTAGAGAGTCCGGTGTCAGACGCGTTAACGCTGTGATCTACTGCAAGTTCAGGCTGTAATACAGATACATGTGAACAGGGTCTTATGCTGGTCTCAGAGCCGGAATTTATCATTGGGCCGATCGTGTAGGATTATATTCAGATGTATCCAGCAGAGAGACGGAACCGAACGCGGATCTCAGACCAGAGACTAGACGGTGTTCACATGGATCCGTATTATAGTCCCGGTCCCCAGCTGTCCCTATGTTAATGCTTCAGTGACCCAAGGAGGTGGAGGAGGGGGCAGACGTCTTGTAGTTGTCATATAGACCCTAAACAACAGTCATATCCCGGCCCGGAGCCCCATAGAGCAGTGGTCTTCAACCTGCGGACCTCCAGAAGTTGCAAAACTACAACTCCCAGCATGCCCGGACAGCCAACGGCTGTCCGGGCATGCTGGGAGTTGTAGTTTTGCAACAGCTGGAGGTACCCCTGGTTGGGAAACACTGACCTATACTATATACTACTATATATAGTCAAACATACTGGGAGTTGTAGTTTTGCAACAGCTGGAGGTACCCCTAGTTGGGAAACACTGACTTATACTATATACTACTATATATAGTCAAATATACTGGGAGTTGTAGTTTTGCAACAGCTGGAGGTACCCCTGGTTGGGAAACCCTGACCTATACTATATACTACTATATAGTCCAACATGCTGGGAGTTGTAGTTTTGCAACAGCTGGAGGCACCCCTGTAGGGAAACATTGACCTATACTATATACTACTATATAGTCCAACATGCTGGGAGTTGTAGTTATCCAACATCTGGAAGTCCGCAGGTTGGAGACCACTGCTATAGATACTGGAGCCTGTGGAGTCTATAGTCATAGAACCAGATACAATGTAACAAATAATCCGACGCTGTAACAATTGTTACTAATGATAAAGACTTCACCTCTAGAGAACGTTCACGGCTAAAACCCATGGAATCCATTTAGAGGAGATTTCACTGAAGAGGTGATAAGCGGCGCCTGCTCAGCCGACTCCGGCACACGATCAGGGGTCAGAAACCACTGGATGAATATATATTGGTGCAGGACTGGGGGGTGTATGGGAGCGGTGCGGCCCCGTGCTGGCGATTCACCCCCCCCGTACACCTGCAGGGCAAAGGTCAGGGCCCCCAACGTCTGCAGGACTCCGGGTCACACACTGCGGTCCCTATATCTCCAGAATACATACTGGGACCCCAATATCCGCACTGTGGCCCCCTATATTTCCAGGACACAAACTGGGACCCTATATCCATAGGACACACAATGGGCTCTATATTTCAGCACTGAGGCCCCTATATCCATGACACACACTGGGGGCTCTATTATTTTCGGAAAAAACTATGGGGCCCCAATATCGACAGGACACACACTGGGGCTCCTATATTTCAGTCAGGGGGTCCCTATCTCCACAGGACACACAATGGGGCCCCTATATCCACAGAGCACACAGTGGGGCCCCCCCATATCTCCAGGACACACACTGGGGCCCCTATATTTCAGTCAGGGGGTCCCTATCTCCACAGGACACACAATGGGGCCCCTATATCCACAGAGCACACAGTGGGGCCCCCCCATATCTCCAGGACACACACTGGGGCCCCTATATTTCAGTCAGGGGGTCCCCATCTCCACAGGACACACAATGGGGCCCCTATATCCGCAGAGCACACAGTGCCCCCCCCCCATATCTCCAGGACACACACTGGGGCCCCTGTATCCGCAGAGTACACAGTAGGGCCCCTATATTTCTAGAACACACACTGGGGCCCCTGTATTTTAGCACTAGGACCCCTATATCCGCAGAACACAGTGGGGCCCCTATGTTTCAGTCCTGGGGCCCCTATATCCGCAAAGCACACACTGGAAGCCCTATATTTCTAGTACACAGTGGGGCCCCTATATCTGCAGGACACACACTGGGAGCCCTATATTTCTATAACACACATACTGGGGCCCCTATATCCGCAGATCACACAGTGGGGCCCCTATATTTCAGCTCTAAGGCCCCTATATCTGAAGGACACACACTGGGGGCCCCTATCTTTTAGCACTGGGGACCCCTATATTTCAGCTCTGGGGCCCCTATATCCGCAGAGCACAGTGGGGCCCCTATATCCGCAGAGCACAGTGGGGCACCTATATTTAAGCCTGGGGGCCCCTATATCAGCAGAGTACACAGTGGGGGCCCCTATATTTCAGTCCTGGGGCCCTTATACCCGCAGAGCACACAGTGGGGCTCCAATATATCAGCTCTGGGGCCCCTATACTCGCAGAGCACACAGTGGGGCCCCTATATATCAGCTCTGGGGGCCCCTATAAGCGCATAGCACACAGTGGGGCCCCTATATATCAGCTCTGGGGGCCCCTATATATGAGCTCTGGGGGCCCCTATACCCGCATAGCACACAGTGGGGCCCCTATACCCGCAGGGCACACAGTGGGGCCCCAATATATCAGCTCTGGGGGCCCCTATACCCGCAGAGCACACAGTGGGGCCACTATATATCAGCTCTGGGGGCCCCTATACCCGCATAGCACACAGTGGGGCCCCTATATATCAGCTCTGGGGCCCCTATACCGGCATAGCACACAGTGGGGCCCCTATATATCAGCTCTGGGGCCCCTATATATCAGCTCTGGGGGCCCCTATACCGGCATAGCACACAGTGGGGCCCCAATATATCAGCTCTGGGGCCCCCTATACCCGCATAGCACACAGTGGGGCCCCAATATATCAGCTCTGGGGCCCCTATACCGGCATAGCACACAGTGGGGCCCCTATATATCAGCTCTGGGGCCCCTATACCCGCATAGCACACAGTGGGGCCCCAATATATGAGCTCTGGGGCCCCTATACCCGCAGATCTAGCGCGGATCCCAACTTGCACACAACTCCGCGGCTGCCCGGAAACTTTTGGCGGCTCCGATCCGTGCGGTTGTTGTGCGGTTGTGTTGCGGCTCCCCATCCCGCCCCAGCCCCGGGCCCCCTCACCTGGTAGTCGGTCAGGATGATCTCCCGGTCCGTGTTGGACGCCATGGCGGCTCCGGCTCCTCTTGTCCGAGCACCTGGGGGAGTGGAGGCGGCTCCGAGCTCGGGGGGAGGGAGAGAGGTTGCCCCGTGCCCCCTCCTCACATGAAGGGAGAGACCGAGAGGAAGCGGGGATACAGGAAACCAGCAGGGAATGGCCGCCGCGCCGCCTCCTCCGCCCGCCGCCCTCTCACCGCCACCGCCGCCGCCGCCCGTACACCGCGCCTGTCGCACCGTTTGCGTGTCACGCTGTCGCACTGGACGACGTTTTGCGACCGTCACGTGATCTCCGGACAGGGTAGTACACAACGACCCGAGGAGGGGATGCCAAGTGCCGCCTTTACCGCAGCGCCTCCTAGCGGCGGCCCCCGGAACCGCGCCTCCTGCTGCTCCTGCTGGGATGAGCCTGCACTGTCCAATTCACACCGGCAAAGAAAACGCATCTCAACCCTCTGTGTCTGAATAAAGTGCAAAGAAATGTCTCGTCAGTTAAAATTCCCATGATCCAACCACTATGTACAGTGGTCTCCAAACTGTAGACCTCCAGCTGTTGCAAAACTACAACTCCCAGCATGCCCAGATGCCTCTTGCACGAGCTAATGTAGTAGTCTTCAAACTCTGGACCTCAAGCTGTTTCAAAACTACAATTCCCAGCAGGCTGTCCAGGCATGCTGGGAGTTGTAGTTTTGCAACAGCTTGAGGTCCACAATTTGGATACAGTCGCTCTAGGGCAGTGTTTCCCAACCAGGGTGCCTCCAGATGTTGCAAAACTACAACTCCCATCATGCTTGAGGTCCATAGTTTGAAGACCACTGCATTAGATCGTGCAAGAGGCATCTGGGCATGCTGGGAGTTGTAGTTTTGCAAAAGCTTGAGGTCCATAGTTTGAAGACCACTGCATTAGATCGTGCAAGAGGCATCTGGGCATGCTGGGAGTTGTAGTTTTGCAAAAGCTTGAGGTCCATAGTTTGAAGACCACTGCATTAGATCGTGCAAGAAGCATCTGGGCATGCTGGGAGTTGTAGTTTTGCAAAAGCTTGAGGTCCACAATTTGGATACAGTCGCTCTAGGGCAGCGTTTCCCAACCAGTGTGCCTCCAGATGTTGCAAAACTACAACTCCCAGCATGCCCGGACAGCCTTTGGCTGTCCGGGCATGCTGGGAGTTGTAGTTTTGCAAAAGCTTGAGGTCCATAGTTTGGATACCATTGCTCTAAGGCAGTGTTTCCCAACCGGGGTGCCTCCAGATGTTGCAAAACTACAACTCCCATCATGCCTTCATGCATTCTTGGAGTTGTAGTTTTGCAACATCTGTAGGCACCCCGGTTGGGAAACACTGCTCTAGGTCCTGATCATCTCCATATTCTCCATAAATTGCTTAGGGCCAAGTTCACGCAGTGTTTCTGACGCATCCCACCAAAAAACAGATGCTAATATATACTGGCAGAAAGTGACCCCAACGTAGTCACTAGGCGACTACATACAGGCCACTGAAATGGATGGCGCCCACTTCCGTACAAACAGATATCTGTGACGCAGTCTCCTAGGACTGTATCCACCATGTCGAGCCCACCGGAGCACCCGAAAGCTGAACTAATGGATGTAGGCTAAAAAGTCAGCAACCGCCGCGCCGCGAGCTTCGTGACGAATCGAATTATTGTAACTTCGCTCTAAAAGCGGCCTTCAGGTACAGTCTCACAATGTGGTCAAAACCCATGCATGCTGTTCGGCGCCGGTTTCTGTAAAGTTTTATTTAAAAAAATATATAAAATAAAAATGAACAAAAAATTAAAACATGCAAAAAAAAAAGTCGCAAAACTGCAGTGATTATTATTATTATTATTTTTTTTAAAGCTTCATTATGCAGTTTTTATGAAAGTTATTTTTTACCAAAAAAATAAAGTGGAAGTTCCAGAGTTATAGAAAGTTTTTCATATAAATAACATATACAGAAGTTCAGGTGCATTACTGCCAAACAACCCAGATGGATAGAAGGATCCTCAGTCACTGCGCTTTATCTGCTGCATGTGAATCTCTCCCGGGGTGCGGAGAAGTTCTTACTGCACATCCAAAATTGCAGATAATTTTACCTTGAATTGTTGTGGTTTGCAGGATTAAATACTTGAAGATACATGTGTAGTCAGACCTGGTGAAGGGTTTTTGCCACCCTAGGCGAAAGCTAATTTTGTCGCTCCATGACCCCGCCCATTGGCTCTGCCATTTGACATGCCCCTGTAACAAACCCCCTCCTCATGTAATCTCCTTACTACTGGGGTGACACACTGTAACAAACCTCCTCCTCATGTAATCTCCTTACTACTGGGGTGACACACTAACAAACCTCATGTAATCACCTTACTACTGGGGTGAAACACTGTGACAAACCTCCTCCTTGTGTAATCTCCTTACTACCGGGGTGACACACTGTAACAAACCTCCTCATGTAATCACCTTACTGCTGGGGTGACACACTGTAACAAACCTCCTCCTCATGTAATCTCCTTACTACTGGGGTGACACACTGTAACCAACCTCCTCATGTAATCCCCTTACTACTGAGGTGACACACTGTAACCAACCTCCTCATGTAATCACCTTACTACTGGGGTGACACACTGTAACAAACCTCCTCCATGTAATCACCTTACTACTGGGATGACACACTGTAACAAACCTCCTCCTGGGGGGGGGGGGGGGGGGGGAAGTAATGGGGTTTTGCTAGATGGGCGGTTGCTTCAGATGGTGACTGACTTTATTGCTATGGGCAGAGCGGCACCCCATCAAGAGGGTGCTCTAGGCGGCTGCCTACTTTGCCTATAAGTGGAGCCGACCCTGTATATAGTGTTGATATTATTATAGATGTAACAATATATATCTGTAGATTCTTATAGAGGTAAAAAGCACCCACCCCACTCACCAGAGCCTCGTCCTTTTAGTCGTATTCGTTTCTCGGTCTCACAGGTCAGGGATGTGAGGGCCTCGGCATGACCTGTGTTGGTGGATCCGCTCCTCACAATGGCGGAAGGTCCATCTGTGGTTATCTGGGAAGCGATTGGTTTGGGCTTCCCCAGGTGATCTTTGTAATCTCCTCTACTGAGCCTGATTCCAGCATTAACCCTTTATTATACACAATGCACATTTTACCATAAGGGTCAATTCACACAGCAGAATTTCCCCTTGCAGAATTCCGCCTCAAATTAAAGCCCATAGACTTCTATGGGATTCCGCACTCCCATTCGCTTGCGGAAATTCAGAAGTGTGAATGGGAGTGCGGAATCCCATAGAAGTCTATGAGCTTTAATTTGAGGTGGAATTCTGCAAGTGCAAATTCTGCTGCGTGAATAGACCCTAAGAGTCCGTTCACGTAGTGCAGATTTTCAACAGCGTATTTTGCCACCATTGACCTCAATGAATCTGCAGAAAATCTGCAAAAACTGGCAGATTGACAGGTTTTTCTGCAGACCCACTGAAGCCAATGGCAGCAAAATCCGTTGCAGATTTTCTGCAGCAAATACGCGGCGGAGAAATCCGCCCATGTGAACTAGGGCTAGGGCCAATGGCTGTCCGAGCATGCTGGGAGTTGTAGCTTTGCAACATCTGGAGGGCCACAGTTTGCAGACCACAGCTCTACGGGGTAGCAGGCGTCACGTGGCATGCACCATCATACTTACATGCATAGTAACATAGTTCATAAGGTTGAAAAAGACCAGAGTCCATCATGTTCAACCAAAACCCTAATGAGCCTCTACTGAGTTGATCCAGAGGAGGCAAAAACCCTCATACTAGAGGTAAAAATTCCTTCCCGACTCCAAATATGGCATCAGAATAAATCCCTGGATCAACGTTCTGTCCCTATAAATCTAGAATCCATAAGCTGTAATGTTATTATTCTCCAAAAATGCATCCAGACCCTTTAAAAATAATTAACAGAGTTCCCCATGACACCTCCTCCGGGAGAGAATTCCACAGTCTCACTGCTCTTACAGTAAAGAATCCCCGTCTGTGCTGGTGTAGAAACCTTCTTTCCTCTAGACCAGTGATGGCGAACCTGTGGCACGCCGAGCCCCCTCTGTGGGCACGTGGCCATGGTTGCCATTTGATGCACTCCGCCGCGCTGGACTTCCCTGATCTTCCGCTATGCTCCTCCCGAGCTCGCGGCGGCAGGAGCAGGGGAGCCAACGGGAGCCACCCGCACAATGTGCCCAGGGTCAGGTCTTATCAGCAGAAGCGGTGAGTGGGCGCTCTATTCTTGCAGAGTGTGCGCCGCGGGGACGCCATCTATGTGTGGTCTGACCAGTACTGTACACAGTATTCTATGTGTGGTCTGGCCAGTACTGTACACAGTATTCTTTGTGTGGTATGACTAGTACTGTACACAGTATTCTATGTGTGGTCTGACCAGTACTGTACACAGTATTCTATGTATGGTCTGACCAGTACTGTACACAGTATTCCATGTGTGGTCTGACCAGTACTGTACACAGTATTCTATGTGTGGTATGACCAGTACTGTACACAGTATTCCATGTGTGATATGACCAGTACTGTACACAGTATTCCATGTGTGGTCTGACCAGTACTGTACACAGTATTCTATGTGTGGTCTGACCAGTACTGTACACAGTATTCTATGTGTGGTCTGGCCAGTACTGTACACAGTATTCTTTGTGTGATATGACTAGTACTGTACACAGTATTCTATGTGTGGTCTGACCAGTACTGTACACAGTATTCTATGTGTGGTCTGACCAGTACTGTACACAGTATTCCATGTGTGGTCTGACCAGTACTGTACACAGTATTCTATGTGTGTTCTAATCAGTACTGTACACATTATTCTATGTGTGGTCTGGCCAGTACTGTACACAGTATTCTTTGTGTGGTATGACTAGTACTGTACACAGTATTCTATGTGTGGTCTGACCAGTACTGTACACAGTATTCTATGTATGGTCTGACCAGTACTGTACACAGTATTCCATGTGTGGTCTGACCAATACTGTACACAGTATTCCATGTGTGGTCTGACCAGTACTGTACACAGTATTCCATGTGTGGTCTGACCAGTACTGTACACAGTATTCCATGTGTGGTCTGACCAGTACTGTACAGAGTATTCTATGTGTGGTCTGACCAGTACTGTACAGAGTATTCTATGTGTGGTCTGACCAGTACTGTACACAGTATTCTATATGTGGTCTGACCAGTACTGTACACAGTATTCTATGTGGGGTCTGACCAGTACTGTACACAGTATTCCATGTGTGGTCTGACTAGTACTGTACACAGTATTCTATGTGGGGTCTGACCAGTACTGTACACAGTATTCCATGTGTGGTCTGACCAGTACTGTACACAGTATTCCATGTGTGGTCTGACCAGTACTGTACACAGTATTCTATGTGTGGTCTGACCAGTACTGTACACAGTATTCCATGTGTGGTCTGACCAGTACTGTACACAGTATTCTATGTGTGGTCTGACCAGTACTGTACACAGTATTCTATGTGTGGTCTGACCAGTACTGTACACAGTATTCTATGTGTGGTCTGACCAGTACTGTACACAGTATTCTATGTGTGGTCTGACCAGTACTGTACACAGTATTCTATGTGTGGTCTGACCAGTACTGTACACAGTATTCTATGTGTGGTCTGACCAGTACTGTACACAGTATTCTATGTGTGGTCTGACCAGTACTGTACACAGTATTCTATGTGTGGTCTGACCAGTACTGTACACAGTATTCTATGTATGGTCTGACCATTTCTGTACGCAGTATTCTATGTGTGGTCTGACCAGTACTGTACACAGTATTCTATGTGTGGTCTGACCAGTACTGTACACAGTATTCCATGTGTGGTCTGACCAGTACTGTACACAGTATTCTATGTGTGGTCTGACCAGTACTGTACACAGTATTCTATGTGTGGTCTGACCAGTACTGTACACAGTATTCTATGTGTGGTCTGACCAGTACTGTACACAGTATTCTATGTGTGGTCTGACCAGTACTGTACACAGTATTCTATGTGTGGTCTGACCAGTACTGTACACAGTATTCTATGTGTGGTCTGACCAGTACTGTACACAGTATTCTATGTGTGGTCTGACCAGTACTGTACACAGTATTCTATGTGTGGTCTGACCAGTACTGTACACAGTATTCTATGTGTGGTCTGACCAGTACTGTACACAGTATTCTATGTGTGGTCTGACCAGTACTGTACACAGTATTCTATGTGTGGTCTGACCAGTACTGTACACAGTATTCTATGTATGGTCTGACCAGTTCTGTACGCAGTATTCTATGTGTGGTCTGACCAGTACTGTACACAGTATTCTATGTGTGGTCTGACCAGTACTGTACACAGTATTCCATGTGTGGTCTGACCAGTACTGTACACAGTATTCTATGTGTGGTCTGACCAGTACTGTACACAGTATTCTATGTGTGGTCTGACCAGTACTGTACACAGTATTCTATGTGTGGTCTGACCAGTACTGTACACAGTATTCTATGTGTGGTCTGACCAGTACTGTACACAGTATTCTATGTGTGGTCTGACCAGTACTGTACACAGTATTCTATGTATGGTCTGACCAGTACTGTACACAGTATTCTATGTGTGGTCTGACCAGTACTGTACACAGTATTCTATGTGTGGTCTGACCAGTACTGTACACAGTATTCTATGTGTGGTCTGACCAGTACTGTACACAGTATTCCATGTGTGGTCTGACCAGTACTGTACACAGTATTCTATGTGTGGTCTGACCAGTACTGTACACAGTATTCTATGTGTGGTCTGACCAGTACTGTACACAGTATTCTATGTGTGGTCTGACCAGTACTGTACACAGTATTCTATGTGTGGTCTGACCAGTACTGTACACAGTATTCTATGTGTGGTCTGACCAGTACTGTACACAGTATTCCGTGTGTGGTCTGACTAGTGATTTGCACATTGGTAGAATTATTTCCTTGTCGTGGGCATCTATGCCCCTATTGATGCCCCCCATGATTTTATTTGCCTTGGCAGCAGCTGCCTGACACTGGTCACTACAGCTAAATTTACTGTTAACTTAGACTCCCAAGTCCTTTTCTATGTCAGTCGTCCCAAGTGTTCTCCCATTTAAAGGGGTACCCTGCTGCTCAGCGTTTGGAACAAACTGTTCCGAACGCTGGAGCCGCCTCCACCGGGAGCTTGTGATGTCAAAGCCCCGCCCCTCATGATGTCACGCCCCGTCCCCTCAATGCAATTCTATGGGAGGGGGCGTGACGGCCGTCACGCCCCCTCCCATAGACTTGCATTGAGGGGGCGGGGCTATTATGTCACGAGCTCCCAGCGGCGCCGGCTCCAGCATTCGGAACAGTTTGTTTCAAACGCTGAGCAGCGGAGTACCCCTTTAAGTGTGCTGCAGTGTAAAATTTAGCAGGAAATTAGCAGAAAAATTCCATTTGCACCATGGGAGACTGCTGCAACGCTGATTCTGTCTGGATTTTACGAGAGGAAAATCTGGACAGAAATTTTAAGTGTGAACTGGCCCTAAGGGCTCATTCATAGTAGGGAAATATCCTGGGCGTAGATTCCATCGGCAGCGGGCAGCGGCGGAACAGCTCGAAAATTAATTGTCTCCATAGATATGAATTTCCAAACACTTGGGATCCGGAATTCCGCCACCGCCAGCCCGTGGCTTCTGTCACCATTCAGACGAGGATGGGATGCCAACATATACTGTAACAGAGAGCAGCGGGTGATATTCATTTAAATGTATCGAAAAAGGGTCACTTAGTCTCTGTTTTGGCTAGTTTAAAGGGGTACTCTGGTAGAAAACTATTATTATTATTTTTAATCAACTGGTGCCAGGAAGTTGAACAGATTTGTGAATTACTTCCACTAACATTTTTTAATCCTTCCAGTACTTATCAGCTGCTGTATACTACACAGGAAGTTGAGTTGTTCTTTCCAGTCTGACCACAGTGCTCTCTGCTGACACCTCTGTCCATGTCAGGTACTGTCTGGAGCAGGAGAGGTTTGCTATGGGGATTTGCTCCTACTCTGGACAGTTCCTGACATGGACAGAGGTGACGGCAGAGAGCACTGTGGTCAGACAGAAAAGAAATACAATAAGAAAAGAAATTCCTGTGGAGCATACAGCAGCTGATAAGTACTGGAAGGAGTAAGATTTTTTTTAATTGAAGTGGTTTACAAACCTGTTTAATGTTCTGGCACCAGTTGATTTAAAACAATTTTTTCCCCCAGAGTACCCCTTTAAAGGAGTACTCCACTGGAAAACATTTTTTTTTTTTTTTTTTTATCAACTGGTGCCAGAAAGTTAAACAAATTTGATAATTACTTCTATTTAAAAATCGTAATCCTTCCAGTACTTATCAGCTGCTGTTATGATCCAAAGGAAGTTCTTTTTTTTTTTCCTTTTTGTCTGACCACAGTGCTCTCTGCCGACACCTCTGTCCATTTTAGGAACTATTCAGAGCAGGGTAAGTTTTCTATGGGGATTTGCTCCTGCTCTGGACAGTTCCTAAAATGAACAGAGGCGTCAGCAGAGAGCACTGTGGTCAGACAGAAAGGAAATTCAAAAAGAAAACAACTTCCTGTGGATCATAACAGCAGCTGATAAGTACTGGAAGGATTAAGATTTTTTTTATAGAAGTAATTTACAAATCTGTTTAACTTTCTGGCACCAGTTGATAAAAAATAAATAAATAAATAAAAAATGTTTTCCAGTGGAGTACTACCCCTTTAAGCGGACTGGACAATGTTGTAGACCGCACTTTTGAGTCCACTGAAAATAGTGTATTTGACCCGAACACTAGGGGGCTCCGGTTAAGCCATTGAAATGAATGGCACCCGCTGCACTCCGCCACAGTATATGTCAGCATTCTGTTCTCGGTGAGATGCTGATGGATACCTGTGAAGGATTCTCTTACTGCAGTGTGAACCGAGACTAAGACCAGTTTCACGAGGGTGTATTACAGCTGTAAGACCGGCCTGACCACAGGTCTGATGACCCAAAAAACATGATGTGACTGGGGCCATAGAGTTTGCCCTAGGGGTGGTGTTTTATGTGAACTCTATGAAGACACAATAGCTGATACTATTGTAAGTGAACGGTCGGCTTCTATAGAGCGCCCCCTATAATGGTGTTATATTGAGGAATTTCAGTATGTAAATTTCCATCTAGAGATTCCGAGTGCGGCCAGCGCCAACTGAATCAGTGGGCACTAGGACCGTGCGGACATAGCAGTCCCCAATAGACTGCAATGCATTCCACGAGGATATCCACCTGAAGAAAGAGCACCACCCTTTTTCAGGCCAAAACTTTTTTTTATCTATCAACTTGCTCCAGAAAGTTAAACAGATTTGTAAATTACTTCTATTAAAAAAATCTTAATCCTTTCAGTACTTACGAGCTTCTGAAATTTAGGTTGTTCTTTTCTGTCTAAGTGCTCTCTGATGACGTGTCATCAGAGAGCACTTAGACAGAAAATAACAACCTTAACTTCAGAAGCTCATAAGTACTGAAAGGATTAGGATTTTTTAATAGAAGTAATTTACAAATCTGTTTAAAGGGGTATTCCAGGTCAAAACTTTTTTTTATATATCAACTGGCTCCGGAAAGTTAAACAGATTTGTGAATTACTTCTATTAAAAAAATCTTAATCCTTTCAGTACTTACGAGCTTCTGAAATTTAGGTTGTTCTTTTCTGTCTAAGTGCTCTCTGATGACGTGTCATCAGAGAGCACTTAGACAGAAAATAACAACCTTAACTTCAGAAGCTCATAAGTACTGAAAGGATTAGGATTTTTTAATAGAAGTAATTTACAAATCTGTTTAAAGGGGTATTCCAGGCCAAAACTTTTTTTTTATATATCAACTGGCTCCGGAAAGTTAAACAGATTTGTGAATTACTTCTATTAAAAAAATCTTAATCCTTCCAATAGTTATTAGCTTCTGAAGTTGAGTTGCTGTTTTCTGTCTAACTGCTCTCTGATCACTCACGTCCCGGGAGCTGTGCAGTTCCTATGGGGATATTCTCCCATCATGCACAGCTCCCGGGACGTGACATCATCATTGAGCAGTTAGACAGAAAACTTCAGAAGCTAATAACTATTGGAAGGATTAAGATTTAATTTACAAATCTGTTTAACTTTCCGGAGCCAGTTGATATAAATAAAAAAAGGTTTTGCCTGGAATACCCCTTTAAGGGTGCGTTCCCACACGGCGTGCACGCAGCGTATTTCACGCTGCACAAAATTTACGGCATCAGCGGGAAATACGCGGCATATTCCTTGCTCACTATACACACAGGGTTTCCGGCGGCAGCCCTATGCGTGTAGTGAGTTTTAGGGGCGGAGCCGTGTGCCGGCGTGACTCTGACGCGCGGCTCCGCCTCCAAAACTCACTGCACACATAGGGCTGCCGCGTGTGTATAGTGAGCAAGGAATACGCAGCGTATTTCCCGCTGCTGACGTAAATTTTGCGCAGCGTGAAATACGCTGCGTATACGCCATGTGGGAAGGCACCCTTAAAGCGGATTTTCCATTCTCAAATTCTGCTTCCGCTTCATTCCGAAGTGTGAATTGGTGAACAGAAAACCCGTTCACTAGCTTGTACATTTTTGCACGCAGAATTTTTGCCTGCAATTTCAAAGCGGAATTGCAGGCATAAAATTCCGTAGTCTGAACCTAGCCTTAGGTTATGGTTCACACTACGGAATGTCTGGGAAGAATTTCTGCCGAAGATTTAGCCGGCGGCACTAGGACCATAGGTCTCCATAGATGGCAATGCATTTCTGGGTGGATCTTTTGGGAGATCTGCTCAGAAATGCATTGCCATCTATGGGGACAGCAATGCAGTCTGTGCGGTCCTAGTGCCGCCGGCTAGATCTCCGGCAGACATTCTGCCCAGAAATTCCACAGGGTGAACCTAGCCTAAGGCTGAGTTCACACTGTAGAATTTCTAGGCAGAATTTCTGCCTGAGATTTAGCCGGCAGCGCTAAGACCGCACCGACTGCATTGCCGACCCCATAGATGTCAATGCATTTCTGAGCAGATCTCCGAAAAGATCCACCCAGAAATGCATTGCCGTCTATGGGGACAGCAATGCAGTCTGTGCGGTCCTAGTGCCGCCGGCTCGATCTTCGGCAGAAATTCTGCCCAGAGATTCCGTAGTGTGAACCTAGCCTAAGGCTAGGTTCAGACTACGGAATTTCCGACAGAAATTCAGTCGTAAAATTTCCATCAGAAATGTAGTGAATGGTTTTCCGTTCACAAATTCACACTTTTGTGAAGCGGAAAATCCGCTTAGTAAATCCGCTTAGAAATTTCCACCTGAAGAAAGGCGGGGCTCTTTCTTCAGGCGTAATTCCTCGCGGAACACATTGCAGTCTGTGGGAGACTGCAGTGTCCGCGTGGTCCTAGCGCCGACTTATTCAGTCGGTGCAGGCAGAACTCAGAATCTCCGGGCGGAAATTTTCTGCCCGGAGATTCCGTAGTCTGATCCTAGCCTAAGGGTCAATTCACAAGGCAGAATTTCCGCCTCAAATTAAAGCCCGTAGACTTCTATGGGATTGCGCACTCCAATTCACACTTCTGAATTTCCGCTTGCGGAATTCCGCTAGCGGAATTCCGCAAACGGAAATTCAGAAGTGTGAATGGGAGTTCGGAATCTCATACAAGTTTACAGGTTTTAATTTGAGGCAGAATTCCGCAAGCGGAAATTCAGAAGCGTGAATGAGAGTGCGGAATCCCATGTAAGTCTATGGGCTTTACTTTGAGGTTAAATTCCACAAGCGGAAATTCTACCCTTAGTAACAATACCAGTAATTTTCTCTCGGGGTGATACATGTTGTTTTGACTATATAATGCTTCTCCTTTTACAATAAACTCTTCTTTTGGGTCGGTGTAATCTGCAGACGCCTCCAGAGCAGGAAATACATGCATTTCTTGCCGTAGGTAGAATTTCCAGGTTCAGCGTTATATCCAGAATTTCTGGACTACAATACCTGTTGGATATTCCGCTGATACAGTGGTCCCTCAAGTTACAATATTAATCGGTTCCGGGATGACCATTGTATGTTGAAACCATTGTATGTTGAGACCAGAACTCTATGGAAACCTGGTAATTGGTTCTGAAGGCCCAAAATGTCATCCAAAAATAGGAAAAAGTGAAGATTAAAGAAAAATAAGTAGAAAACTAATATAGATAAAACAAATCCTTCCATATAAAAGTAATAAAGATCTGCTGGAGCTGTAATCACTGTCTATGTAGAGGACAGGAGCTTCTTCAGGGTCCTGTACAGTACTCACAGTTGTTACGCCGAGCGCTCCGGGTCCCCGCTCCTCCCCGGAGCGCTCGCTACACTCTCGTTACTGCAGCGCCCCGGTCAGATCCACTGACCGGGTGCGCTGCGATACCGCCTCCAGCCGGGATGCGATTCGCGATGCGGGTGGCGCCCGCTCGCGATGCGCACCCCGGCTCCCGTACCTGACTCGCTCTCCGTCGGTCCTGTCCCGGCGCGCGCGGCCCCGCTCCCTAGGGCGCGCGCGCGCCGGGTCTCTGCGATTTAAAGGGCCACTGCGCCGCTGATTGGCGCAGTGGTTCTAATTAGTGTGTTCACCTGTGCACTCCATATATATACCTCACTTCCCCTGCACTCCCTCGCCGGATCTTGTTGCCCTTGTGCCTAGTGAAAGCGTTTCCTTGTGTGTTCCTAGCCTGTGTTCCAGACCTCCTGCCGTTGCCCCTGACTACGATCCTTGCTGCCTGCCCCGACCTTCTGCTACGTCCGACCTTGCTTCTGTCTACTCCCTTGTACCGTGCCTATCTTCAGCAGTCAGAGAGGTTGAGCCGTTGCTAGTGGATACGACCTGGTCACTACCGCCGCAGCAAGACCATCCCGCTTTGCGGCGGGCTCTGGTGAATACCAGTAGTGACTTAGAACCGGTCCACTAGCACGGTCCACGCCAATCCCTCTCTGGCACAGAGGATCCACCTCCTGCCAGCCGGCATCGTGACAGTAGATCCGGCCATGGATCCCGCTGAAGTACCTCTGCCAGTTGTCGCTGACCTCACCACGGTGGTCGCCCAGCAGTCACAACAGATAGCGCAACAAGGCCACCAGCTGTCTCAACTGACCGTGATGCTACAGCAGCTACTACCACAGCTTCAGCAATCATCTCCTCCGCCAGCTCCTGCACCTCCCCCGCAGCGAGTGGCCGCTTCAGGCCTACAACTATCCTTGCCGGATAAATTTGATGGGGACTCTAAGTTTTGCCGTGGCTTTCTTTCACAATGTTCCCTGCACTTGGAGATGATGTCGGATCAGTTTCCTACTGAAAGGTCTAAGGTGGCTTTCGTAGTCAGCCTTCTGTCTGGAAAAGCTCTGTCATGGGCCACACCGCTCTGGGACCGCAATGACCCCGTCACTGCCTCTGTACACTCCTTCTTCTCGGAATTTCGTAGTGTCTTTGAGGAACCTGCCCGAGCCTCCTCTACTGAGACTGCCCTGCTGAACCTGGTCCAGGGTAATTCTTCCGTTGGCGAGTACGCCATACAATTCCGTACTCTTGCTTCTGAACTATCCTGGAATAATGAGGCCCTCTGCGCGACCTTTAAAAAAGGCCTATCCAGCAACATTAAAGATGTTCTGGCCGCACGAGAAATTCCTGCTAATCTACATGAACTCATTCATCTTGCCACTCGCATTGACATGCGTTTTTCCGAAAGGCGTCAGGAGCTCCGCCAGGATATGGACTTTGTTCGCACGAGGCGTTTTTTCTCCCCGGCTCCTCTCTCCTCTGGTCCTCTGCAATCCGTTCCTGTGCCTCCCGCCGTGGAGGCTATGCAAGTTGACCGGTCTCGCCTGACACCTCAAGAGAGGACACGACGCCGCATGGAGAATCTCTGCCTGTACTGTGCCGATACCGAACACTTCCTGAAGGATTGTCCTATCCGTCCTCCCCGCCTGGAAAGACGTACGCTGACTCCGCACAAAGGTGAGACAGTCCTTGATGTCAACTCTGCTTCTCCACGTCTTACTGTGCCTGTGCGGATATCTGCCTCTACCTTCTCCTTCTCTACTATGGCCTTCTTGGATTCCGGATCTGCAGGAAACTTTATTTTGGCCTCTCTCATCAACAGGTTCAACATCCCGGTAACCAGTCTCGCCAGGTCCCTCTACATCAATTGTGTTAACAATGAAAGATTGGACTGTACCATACGTTACCGCACGGAGCCCCTTCTAATGTGCATCGGACCTCATCAAGAAAAAATTGAGTTCTTGGTCCTCCCCAATTGCACTTCCGAAATTCTCCTTGGACTACCGTGGCTCCAACGCCATTCCCCAACCCTGGATTGGTCCACAGGGGAGATCAAGAGCTGGGGTATCTCTTGTTTCAAGGACTGCCTTAAACCGGTTCCCAGTACTCCCTGCCGTGACCCTGTGGTTCCCCCTGTAACCGGTCTCCCTAAGGCCTATATGGACTTTGCTGATGTGTTTTGCAAAAAACAAGCTGAGACTCTACCTCCTCACAGGCCTTATGACTGTCCTATTGACCTCCTCCCGGGCACTACTCCACCCCGGGGCAGAATTTATCCTCTGTCCGCCCCAGAGACTCTTGCTATGTCTGAGTACATCCAGGAAAATTTAAAAAAGGGGTTTATCCGCAAATCCTCCTCTCCTGCCGGAGCTGGATTTTTCTTTGTGTCCAAAAAAGATGGCTTCCTACGTCCTTGCATTGACTACCGCGGTCTTAATAAAATCACGGTAAAGAACCGCTACCCTCTACCTCTTATCTCTGAACTCTTTGATCGCCTCCAAGGTGCCCACATCTTTACCAAACTGGACTTAAGAGGTGCTTATAATCTCATCCGCATCAGGGAGGGGGATGAATGGAAAACGGCATTTAACACTAGAGATGGACACTTTGAGTATCTGGTCATGCCCTTTGGCCTGTGCAACGCCCCTGCCGTCTTCCAAGACTTTGTTAATGAAATTTTTCGTGATCTCTTATATTCCTGTGTTGTTGTGTATCTGGACGATATTCTGATTTTTTCTGCCAACCTAGAAGAACACCGCCAGCATGTCCGCATGGTTCTTCAGAGACTTCGTGACAATCAACTTTATGCCAAAATGGAGAAATGTCTGTTTGAATGTCAATCTCTTCCTTTCCTAGGATACTTGGTCTCTGGCCAGGGACTACAAATGGATCCAGACAAACTCTCTGCCGTCTTAGATTGTCCACGCCCCTCCGAACTCCGTGCTATCCAACGTTTTTTGGGGTTCGCCAATTATTACAGACAATTTATTCCACATTTTTCCACCATTGTGGCTCCTATCGTGGCTTTAACCAAGAAGAATGCCAATCCTAAGTCCTGGCCTCCTCAAGCGGAAGACGCCTTTAAACGGCTCAAGTCGGCCTTTTCTTCTGCTCCTGTGCTCTCCAGACCTGACCCATCTAAACCCTTCCTATTGGAGGTTGATGCCTCCTCAGTAGGAGCTGGAGCGGTTCTTCTACAAAAAAATTCTTCCGGGCATGCTGTTACCTGTGGTTTTTTTTCTAGGACCTTCTCTCTGGCGGAGAGGAACTACTCCATCGGGGATCGAGAGCTACTGGCCATTAAATTAGCACTTGAGGAATGGAGGCATCTGCTGGAGGGATCTAAATTTCCAGTTATTATTTACACCGATCACAAGAATCTCTCCTATCTCCAGTCTGCCCAACGGCTGAATCCTCGCCAGGCCAGGTGGTCTCTGTTCTTTGCCCGGTTTAATTTTGAAATTCACTTTCGCCCTGCCGATAAGAACATCAGGGCCGATGCTCTCTCTCGTTCCTCGGATGCCTCGGAAGTAGAGCTCTCTCCGCAACACATCATTCCTCCTGACTGCCTGATCTCCACTTCTCCAGCCTCCATCAGGCAAACTCTTCCAGGGAAGACCTTCGTCTCTCCACGCCAACGCCTCGGAATCCTCAAATGGGGTCACTCCTCCCATCTCGCAGGCCATGCGGGCATCAAGAAATCCGTGCAACTCATCTCTCGTTTCTATTGGTGGCCGACTCTGGAGACGGATGTTGTTGATTTTGTGCGGGCCTGCACTGTCTGTGCCCGGGACAAGACTTCTCGCCAGAAGCCTGCTGGTCTCCTTCACCCTCTGCCTGTCCCCGAACAGCCTTGGTCTCTGATTGGTATGGACTTTATTACAGACTTACCCCCATCCCGTGGCAACACTGTTGTTTGGGTGGTCGTTGATCGATTTTCCAAGATGGCACATTTTATTCCTCTTCCTGGTCTTCCTTCAGCGCCTCAGTTGGCTAAACAATTTTTTGTACACATTTTTCGTCTTCACGGGTTGCCCACGCAGATCGTCTCGGATAGAGGCGTCCAATTCGTGTCAAAATTCTGGAGGGCCCTCTGTAAACAACTCAAGATTAAATTAAACTTTTCTTCTGCTTATCATCCTCAATCCAATGGGCAAGTAGAAAGAATTAACCAGGTCCTGGGTGATTATTTACGGCATTTTGTTTCCTCCCGCCAGGATGACTGGGCAGATCTTCTACCATGGGCCGAATTCTCGTATAACTTCAGAGTCTCTGAATCTTCTGCTAAATCCCCATTTTTCGTGGTGTACGGCCGTCACCCTCTTCCCCCCCCTCCCTATTCCCTTGTCCTCTGGTTTGCCCGCTGTAGATGAAGTGACTCGTGATCTTTCCACCATATGGAAAGAGACCCAAAATTCTCTTTTACAGGCTTCATCTCGCATGAAAAAGTTAGCCGATAAGAAAAGAAGAGCTCCCCCCATTTTTGCTCCCGGAGACAAGGTATGGCTCTCCGCTAAATATGTCCGCTTTCGTGTCCCCAGTTACAAACTAGGACCACGCTATCTTGGTCCTTTCAAAGTCTTGTGCCAAATTAATCCTGTCTCTTACAAACTTCTTCTTCCTCCTTCTCTTCGTGTTCCTAATGCCTTTCATGTCTCTCTTCTTAAACCACTCATCATCAACCGTTTCTCTCCCAAGCTTGTTTCTCCCACTCCTGTTTCCGGTTCTTCTGACGTCTTCTCAGTGAAGGAGATACTGGCCTCCAAGACGGTCAGAGGAAAAAGGTTCTTTTTGGTGGATTGGGAGGGCTGTGGACCTGAAGAGAGATCCTGGGAACCTGAGGACAACATCCTAGACAAAAGTCTGGTCCTCAGGTTCCCAGGCTCTAAGAAGAGGGGGAGACCCAAGGGGGGGGGTACTGTTACGCCGAGCGCTCCGGGTCCCCGCTCCTCCCCGGAGCGCTCGCTACACTCTCGTTACTGCAGCGCCCCGGTCAGATCCACTGACCGGGTGCGCTGCGATACCGCCTCCAGCCGGGATGCGATTCTCGATGCGGGTGGCGCCCGCTCGCGATGCGCACCCCGGCTCCCGTACCTGACTCGCTCTCCGTCGGTCCTGTCCCGGCGCGCGCGGCCCCGCTCCCTAGGGCGCGCGCGCGCCGGGTCTCTGCGATTTAAAGGGCCACTGCGCCGCTGATTGGCGCAGTGGTTCTAATTAGTGTGTTCACCTGTGCACTCCATATATATACCTCACTTCCCCTGCACTCCCTCGCCGGATCTTGTTGCCCTTGTGCCTAGTGAAAGTGTTCCCTTGTGTGTTCTTAGCCTGTGTTCCGACCTCCTGCCGTTGCCCCTGACTACGATCCTTGCTGCCTGCCCCGACCTTCTGCTACGTCCGACCTTGCTTCTGTCTACTCCCTTGTACCGCGCCTATCTTCAGCAGTCAGAGAGGTTGAGCCGTTGCTAGTGGATACCACCTGGTCACTACCGCCGCAGCAAGACCATCCCGCTTTGCGGCGGGCTCTGGTGAATACCAGTAGTGACTTAGAACCGGTCCACTAGCACGGTCCACGCCTATCCCTCTCTGGCACAGAGGATCCACCTCCTGCCAGCCGGCATCGTGACAACAGTGTTCCAAATGGAGCCGCCCTTACTTGGTGTCCAAAGGAGCAGCTAACCCTGGAACAGGTAAGGAGTGGTACAGAACTTGTAGTTCCTCCCTGTACTGTAGGGGGTGCTACCAGACACCAGTCAGTGCATACACTTCAGTAATACAGATAAAGAGTACAGAAGATGTAATAGAAAGCTGTTTGGGCATGCTGGGATTTGTAGTTTTGCAACATCTGGAGGGCCACAGTTTGGAGATCACTGTGCAGTGGTCTCTAAATTGTGGCCTTCTAAATCTTGCAAAAGTACAACTCCCAGCATACCCAAATAGCAAACGGCTGTCTCGGCATGCTGGGAGTTGTAGTTGCGTGCCTCCAGCTGTTGCAAAATTGCAACTCCCAGCATGCCCTTTGGCGATCAGTACATGCTGGAAGTTGTAGTTTTGCAACAGCTGGAGGTTTTCCCCCCTCCCCATGTGAATGTAAAGGGTAAATTCACAAGGGGTGGGTTCACAGTGAGTTCCCTGCTTCAAAATTTGAGCTGCGGAAAATTTTCCGCCACAGCTAAAACTCCAAGCAGGAAACTCACCGTAAACCCCCGCCAGTGCGAATGTACCCTAAAAACCCTACACTACACTACAAAACACAAAATAAAAGTAAAACACTATGTGGTGGCAAGGAGTGTGGTGCAGTGCAGATGTTTTTACCCTAGGGGCAGATGGCATCAACCCCTTGTATTCGTGACCCCGGGGCGTGGTTTAGCCTATAACCAACCGGTATACTGCTGGATCCTGGGCTAGGCACGGGGGGGGGGGGGGGCAATAAACACTCCGATGCCAAGTTACGGACAACGGTAGCTTTACGGAGGGTAGACAGATGGTAAAGTATATACAGTTCAGCCAGGGCCCAAGGAGGTGACCAGTGATGCAGAGACCTTAAGGGCTTGCTGGGACTTGTAGTAGGGCTGGACAATTGAATGCAGGCCACGCTGAATTGACAGATGACAGGGACTGACTTGACTTGATTCATAAAGCTGTGACTTTATCTTACTTGACTTGATGGCGGCTGCTGGACTGGACTTTGAGGTCTCCAACACTCTGGACACACACACTAGGCGACTGCACTGGACCTCAGCCGAAAGAGAGAGAGAGAAGCTCCACCCAGGGCTTATATGGGGGAGACTAGCAGGGAGCCCATAGGTCACTCGTAGGGTCACCTGGTCACTGGTACCTCCTGGGTAACAACCACATGACACATCACATGGTATAACTCTTAACTCCTTAACGACGCAGGACGTATATTTACGTCCTCCGCCGGCTCCCGCGATATGCCGCGGGGTCACGCGGTGTCCCCCCGTCATATCGGGTCGGTCCCGGCGGCTATCAACGGCCGGGACCCGCGGCTAATACAGGACATCACCGATCAAAGCTGACCGCCGCATCTGAAGTGAAAGGGAAAGTATCCCGGCTGCTCAGTCGGGCTGTTCGGGATCGCTGCGGTGAAATCGCGAATGACTGCTGCGTGCCTGAGATCCAGGCAGGAGCAGTCAAGCGCCGATAACACTGATCACAGGCGTGTTAATACACGCCAGTGACCAGCATGAGAGGTCAGTGTGTGCAGTGTTATAGGTCCCTATGGGACCTATAACACTGCAAAAAATAAGTTAAAAAAAAGGTCATTTAACCCCTTCCCTAATAAAAGTTTGAATCACCCCCCTTTTCCCATAAAAAAATAAAACAGTGTAAATAAAAAAAAAAAAAAACATATGTGGTATCGCCGCGTGCGTAAATGTCCGAACTATAAAAATATATCATTAATTAAACCGCACGGTCAATGGCGTATGCGCAAAAACAATTCCAAAGTCCAAAAAAGCGTATTTTTGGTCACTTTTTATACCATTAAAAAATGAATAAAAAGTGATCAAAAGTCCGATCAAAACAAAAATCATACTGATAAAAACAGATCACAGCGCAAAAAATGAGTCCTCATACCACCCTGTATGTGGAAAAATAAAAAAGTTATAGGGGTCATAAGATGACATTTTTAAACGTATAAAGTTTTCTGCATGTAGTTATGATTTTTTCCAGAAGTGCGACAAAATCAAACCTATATAGGTAGGGTATCATTTTAATTGTATGGACCTACAGAATAATGATAAGGTGTCATTTTTACCGAAATATGCACTGCGTAGAAACGGAAGCCCCCAAAAGTTGCAAAATGGCGTCTTTTCTTCTATTTTATCGCACAATGATTTTCTTTCCTGTTTCGCCGTGAATTTTTGGGTAAAATGACTAATGTCACTGCAAAGTAGAATTGGCGACGCAAAAAATAAGCAATAATATAGATTTTTAGTTGGAAAATTGAAAGAGTTATGATTTTTAAAAGGTAAGGAGGAAAAAACGAAAGTGCAAACTGAAAAACCCTGAGTCCTTAAGGGGTTAAAACAACATTACATTTTATAACTCTTTACATGGTAAAACATATTTACAATAGGGAAACAAGTGCAGGGGCCTTGGGGACATTGAAGGAGGCTGCATGACAGGACAGCAGGAGCACGGGGTAGCACCTCCCGTACTGGGCAACCACAACTACATATACACAGACCCTTACACTGTTCCCCCCTTTACCCCCAATAAAAATGAAAAATGTCTCATACAGTGTTTCCAAAACGGAGCCTCCAGCTGTGGCAAAACAACAACTACCAGCATTGCCAGACAGCCAGTTACTGTCCAGGCATGCTGGGAGTTTAGCAACAGCTGGAGGCACCCGGTTTGGGAATCACTGGCGTAGAATATTTTTGGTAGCGGAGGCAATTGTAAGGCCCTGTTCACATGGCAGAATTTCCGCTCATACGCCCCAATTCTGCTTCTGCTGTAAATAGGGCGTAACGCTTGCATCCGGGTCCAATTTAGGCCTCAAATAAGCATGGCGCTGTCTCACTTCGGAGCCCTGTCGTATTCCAAGGAAACAGTTTAGGGCCACATATGGGGTATATACGTACTGAAGAGCAATTGCATCACACATTTTGGGGGGCTTTTTCTCCTTTTACACGTATGAAAAGGAAAAGTCGGGGTCTATGCCAGCCTGTTAGTGTAAAAAAAAAAATTTTTTTACTCTAACATGCTGGTGTTGCCCCATACTTTCAATTTTCACAAGAGGTAAAAGGAAAAAAAGACCCCCAAAATTTGTAATGCAATTTCTCCTGAGTACAGAAATACCCCATATGTGGAAGTAAAACGCTCTGCGACAACAAGGCTCAGGAGTAAGAGCGTGCCATGTACATTTGAGGCGTAAATTGGTGATTTGCACAGGGATGGCTGATTTTACAGCGGTTCTGACATTAAAGCAAAATAATAAATACCCACATGTGACCCCATTTTAGAAATTACATCCCTCACAGAATGTAACAAGGGGTATAGTGAGCCTTAACACCCCACAGGTGTTTTATGAATTTTCCTTAAATTTGGATGGGAAAATGAAAAAAAAAATGTTTTCACTAAAATGCTGGTGTTACCCTAAATTTTTTATTTTCAGGAGAAAAATAGGGAAAAAAGCCCCCCAAAATTTGTAACACCATTTCTTCTGAGTAAGTACATACCCCATATGTGGATGTGAAGTGCCCTGCGGGTGCACTACAATGATCTGAAGAGAAGGAGCGCCATTGGGCTTTTGGAGAGAAAATTTGTCCGGAATTGAAGGCCATGTGTGATTACAAAGCCCCCATGGTGCCAGAACAGTGGACCCCCCACATGTGACCCCTTGGAAACTACACCCCTCACGGAATGTAATAAGGGATGCCGTGAGCATTTGCACCCCTGGGGTGTCTGACAGATTTTTGGAGCAGTGGTCCGTAAAAAAGAAAAATAATATTTAGCATTTGCACAGCCCACTGTTCCAAAGATCTGTCAAACGCCAGTGGGGTGTAAATACTCACTGCACCACTTATTAAATTCTGTGAGGGGTGTAGTTTCCAAAATGGGGTCACATGTGGGGGGGGTTCACTGTTCTGGCACCACGGGGGGCTTTGTAAACGCACATGGCCCTTGACTTCCATTCCAAACAAATTCTCTCTACAAAAGCTCAAGTGCGCCTTCTCTTCTGAGCATTGTAGTTCGCCCGCAGAGCACTTTACATCCACATATGGGGTATTTCAATACTCAGAAGAAATGGTGTTACAAATTTTGGGGGGAATTTTCTCCTATTACCCCTTGTAAAAATGTTAAATTTGGGGAAAAACTAGCATTTTTGTGAAAAAAAGTTTTTTTCATTAACACATCCGACTTTAACGAAAAGTCATCAAACACCTGTGGGGTGTTAAGGCTCCCTGTACCCCTTGTTGCGTGCCTTGAGGGGGTGTAGTTTCCAAAATAGTATGCCAAGTGTTTCTTTTTTGCTGTTCTGGCACTATAGGGGCTTCCTAAATGTGACATGCCCCCCAAAAACCGTTTCAGCAAAATTCACTCTCCAAAATCCCATTGTCGATCCTTCCCTTCTGAGCCCTCTAGTGCACCCACAGAGTACTTTACATCCACATATGAGGTATTTCCTTACTCGAGAGAAATTGGGTTACAAATTTTTTGGGGATTTCTTTCCTTTTACTCCTTGTAAAAATTCCAAAAATGGCTCTACAAGAACATGAAAGTGTAAAAAATTATTTTGAATTTTCTCCTCCACTTTGCTGCTATTCCTGTGAAACACCTAAAGGGTTAACAAACTTTCTGAATGTCATTTTGAATACTGTGAGGAGTGCAGTTTCTATAATGGGGTAATTTTTCACAGAAAGGCCCCTCAAATCCACTTCAAACTTAACTGGTCCCTGAAAAATTCAGATTTTGTATTTTTCCTGAAAATTTTAAAAATTGCTGCTATACTTTGAAGCCCTCTAATGTCTTCAAAAAGTTAAAACATGTCAACTTTACGATGTAAACATAAAGTAGACATATTGTATTTGTGAATCAATAAATAATTTATTTGGAATGCCCATTTTCCTTACAAGCAGAAAGTTCCAAAGTTAGAAAAATGCGAAATTTTCATGAAATTTTGGGATTTTTCACCAAGAAATAATGCAAGTACAGACAAAAATTTACCACTATGTTAAAGTAAAATATGTCACGAAAAAAAAAAATCTCGGAATCAGAATAAAAGGTAACAGCATCTCAGAGTTATTAATGCATAAAGTGACAGTGGTCAGAATTGCAAAAAAGGGCTGCGTCCTTAAGATGAAAATGGGTCCTTAAGGGGTTAAAAAGTTCATTATAAAGAAATTTCTTCTGATGCTTTTACTTTGTTTTCACTGCCTATACAGCATACATAAGACGCAGCAGCACGCGTTCCAGCAAAATTGCCTTTGCCGGATGCGTGCTGCTGCGTCTTATGTATGCTGTATATGCAGTGAAAACAAAGTAAAAGCATCAAAAAACAACCACAGAGTGCCGGAAATTCTTTACCCATTAGTTCTATTATCTGTCCACGTGCGCCGAACTGATACTACAGTACCGACCAAGACTCCACTATAGAAATTCCGTATAGGCTATGATTATTAAATAATGTTGAGGTCACTTTGTATGCTTTGTGCTTATCTGTTTAACCACTTAGGGACCAAGGGCGTACAGGTACGCCTTCGCTCCTTGGTACTTAAGGACCAAGGGCGTACCTGTACGCCTGTGGGAATTTCGGTCCCCCCGCGACCGACCAATAGCAGATCGGGGGCGGGGGTTAAAGTTCGGTTCCCCCACTCTGCTCACCCACTGTAGTCCGGACAGAGCGGGGGAACCGACGGTTTCCGGCGCCAGAGGTCCACTAACCATCGGCGATCAGCCGCGGGCGGCAGAGGACGGCGATGCGGCTCCCTGGTGCGGCAATCCTACGGAGTGAGTTGTTGCCTAGCAACATCTGGTCTCTAAACTGTAGCCCTCCAGATGTTGCAAAACTACAACTCCCCGCATGCCAAGACAGCTGTTTGCTGTGTGGGCATGCTGGGATTTGCCATTTTGCAACAGCTGGAGGGCTACGGTTTGGAGATCACTGTGCAGTGGTCTCTAAACTGTGGCCCTCTAGATCTTGCAAAACTACAACTCCCAGCATGCTCAAACAGCTGTCTCGGCATGCTGGGAGTTGTAATTGCATACCTCCAGCTGTTGCATAACTAAATCTCCTAGCATGCCCTTCGGCGATCATTCCATGCTGGGAGTTGTAGTTTTGCAACAGCTGAAGGCACACTGGTTGGAAAATACTCAGTTGGGTAACAGAACCTAACTGAAGGTTTTCCAACCAGTGTGCCTCCAGCTGTTGCAAAAGTAGTACTCCTAGCATGCACAGTCTGTCAGTGCATGCTGGGAGTTGTAGTTTTGAAACAGCTGGATGTTTGCCCCCCATGTGAATGTACAGGGTACAGGGTACATTCACACGGGCGGGTTTACAGTGAGTTTCCTGCTTCAAGTTTGAGTTGCGGCAAATTTTCCACCGCAAGGCAAACTTCTAGCGGGAAACTCATCGCAAACCCGACCGCGTGAATGTACCCTAAAAACACTACACTAACATAATAAAGGGTAAAACACTACATATACACCCCCTTACACGGTTCCCCCCAATAAAAATTAAAATCGTATCGTATGGCGGTGTTTCCAAAAAGGAGCCTCCAGCTGTTGCAAAATGACAACTCACAGCATTTCCGGACAGCCACTGACTATCCAAGCATGCTGGTAGTTTAGCAACAGCTGGAGGCACCCTGTTTGGTAATCACTGGCGCAGAATACCCCTATGTCCACCCCTATGCAATCCCTAATTTAGTCCTCAAATGCGCATGGTGCTCTGTCACTTCGGAGCCCTGTCGTATTTCAAGGAAACAGTTAAGGGTCACATATGGGGTATTTACGTACTTGGGAGAAATTGCACTACAAATTTGGGCTTTTTCATCTTTTACCTCATATGAAAAGGAAAAGTTGGGGTCTACGCCAGCCTGTTAGTGTAAAAAAATTTTTTTTTACACTAACATGCTGGTGTTGCTCCATACTTTTCATTTTCGCAAGAGGTAATAGGAGAAAATGCCCCCCAAAATTAGTAACGCAATTTCTCCTGAGGATGGAAATACCCCATATGTAGGTGTTAAACAAGGTACAGGAGTGAGAGCGCACCATGTACATTTGAGGCCTAAATTGGTGATTTGCACAGGGGTGGCTGATTTTACAGCGGTTCTGACTTAAACGCAAAACAATAATTACCCACGTGTAACCCTGTGAACAAGGGGTATAGTGAGCCTTAACATCCCACAGGTGTTTGACGAATTTGTTTTCACTAAAATGCTGGTGTTACCCTAAATTTTTCATTTTCACATGGGAAAATAGGATGTAAAGTGGATGTAAAGTGCTCTACGGGCGCACTACAATGCTCAGAAGAGAAGGAGCGCCATTGGGCTGTTGGAGGGAAAATTTGTCCGGAATTGAAGGCCACGTGTGTTTACAAAGCCCGCATAGTGCCAGAAGAATGGACCCCCCCCCCACATGTGACCCCATTTTAGAAACTTCACCCCTCACGTAATATAATAAGGGGTACATTGAGCATTTATGCCCCACAGGTGTCTGACAGATTTTTGGAACAGTGGTCCGTGAAAATGAAAAATTTTATTTTTCATTTGCACAGCCCACTGTTCCAAAGATCTGTCAAATGCCAGTGGGGTGTAAATACTCACTGCAACCCTTATTAAACTCTGTGAGGGGTGTAGTTTCCAAAATGGGGTCACATGTGCGAGGGGGGTCCACTGTTCTGGCGCCTCGGGGGGCATTGTAAACGCACATGGCCCCCGACTTCCATTCCAAACAAATTCTCTCTCCAAAATCTCAATGGCGCTCCTCCTCTTCTGAGCATTGTAGTTCACCCGCAGAGCACTTGGGGTATTTCCATACTCAGAAGAAATGGGGTTACAAATTTTGGGGAGGCATTTTCTCCCCCAAATTTTTTTTCTCATTTACACATCTGACTTTAACAAAAAGTCGTCAAACACCTGTGGGGTGTTAAAGGGGTACTCCACACCCCTACAAATCTTATCCCCTATCCAAAGGATAGGGTATAAGATGTCAGATCACTGGGGTCCCGCTGCTGGGGACCCCCAGGATCGCTGCTGCAGCACCCACCTGTTTGGCTTCCACCTCACACCGGCAACGTTGGAGGCTTCGGATCCCGACCACAATGTCGGACGAGCGTGACGTCACGACTCCGCCCCGTGTGACGTCACATCCTGCCCCCTCAATGCAAGTCTATGGGAGGGGGCGTACACCTTACTCGAGAGAAATTGGGTTACAAATTTTGGGGGGCCTTTTCTCCTATTACCAATTGTAAAAAATAAAAAACTGGATCTACAAGAACATGTTAGTGGAAAAAATGAAGATTTTGAATTTTCTCCTTCACTTTGGTGCTATTCCTGTGAAACATCTAAAGGGTTGACAAACTTTCTGAATGTCATTTTAAATACTTTGAGGGGTGCAGTTTCTATAATGGGGTCATGTATGGGGTATTTCTAATATGAAGGCCCTTCAAATCCATTTCAAAACTGAACTGGTCCCTGAAAAATTCCAATTTTGAAAATTTTGTGAAAAATGTGAAAATTGCTGCTGAACTTTGAAGCCCTCTGGTGTCTTCCAAATGTAAAAACATAAAGTAGACATATTGTATTTGTGAATCAATATATAATTTATTTGGAATGTCTATTTTCCTTCCAAGCAGAGAGCTTCAAATTTAGAAAAATGCTAAATTTTCTAATTTTTCATGAAATTTGGGAATTTTTCACCAAGAAATTATGCAAGTATCGGCGAAAATTTACCACTATGTTAAAGGGGTACTCCACTGGAAAAAATGTTTTTTAGCTCAACTGATGACAGAAAGTTAAACAGATTTGTAAATTACTTCTATTAAAAAAAATCTCAATCCTTCCAGTACTTATCAGCTGCTGTAGAATCCACAGGAAGTTTTTTTTTTTTCATTTCCTTTCTGTCTGACCACAGTGCTCTCTACTGACACCTCTGTCCATTTTAGGAACTGTCCAGAGCAGGATAGGTTTGCTATGGGGATTTGCTCCTGCTCTGGACAGTTCCAGAAAGCACTGTGGTCAGACAGAAAGGAAATTTAAAAAGAAAAGAACTTCCTGTGGATCATACAGCAGCTGATAAGTACTAGAAGGATTAAGATTTTTTTAATAGAAGCAATTTACAAATCTGTTTAACTTTCTGGCACCAATTGATTTAAAAAAAATGTTTTCCAGCGGAGTACCGCTTTAAAGGCGAATATGTCACGAAAAGACAATCTCAGAATCAAATTGATAAGTAAAAGCATCCCAGAGTTATTAATGCTTAAAGGGTAGCTCCCACCATCCTATTTTTTTTTTTTTGCTAGCCCGTTCACCCCCCTCCCACCCCCCGCTACGGCGCTAGTCCGTTCCCTCCTCCCCCCCCCCGCCCCGCATACCCCGTTCCCTCATTACACTTGCAGTTACTGCAGAGTCCGGCAGCGGGCGTGCAGGGACAGCAGCGGCAACGAGGCGGCGGCGGCGATGTGCGGGAGGAGTGGCCGGGGAGCCAATGTGCTCGCTCCCGCCTGTCTGATTGACAGGCAGGGAGCGAGTGCAGCCTAACTAAAAAAGGACTGATTGCCACTCCAAAATCAGTCCTTTTTCAGTGGCCGGTTTTTAAATGTAAATTAAACCTTTTTAATGAAAAAAATAAAATAAAAGTATATTAGAGATATGTTGTAGTGCATAAGTACTACAACATATCAAAAAATCAAGTTGGTGACAGTGCCCATTTAAAGTGACAGTGGTCAGATGTGCAAAAAATGCTCTGGTCCTTAAGGTGAAAATGGGCTTGGTCCTTAAGGGGTTAAGCTGATGTAGCAGGCACTGAGGTTTTCAGCCATACTCTAATTCTATTTCAGAACAGAAATGATTTTGTGATGCTGCCCACATTTACCATGAATCCTCTGGCTTTGCAGAGAGAGCGGAGTCTCATCACTGACATCTAAGACTTATAAGTGAGTGGAGTTCAGTTCACATTATGTTTTGATGCATTTTCTTATTCAAAGTGTCTTTTTTAGAGAAATATTGTGAAAGTGATTTGACATAGAAAATTGAGGTCTTCGGGCTCTGTTCACATGTTGCATTTTTACATATTTTTTTAATAGAATTTCTTTTTAACAGCAATTGGGACATGCTTTTGCTGCGGTTTTCCAGTAAAATACATTTTTTTCCTGCAATCTCCGTAAAAGTATAGCAAAATGTATACCTACTGTATTATGATCCTGTAGACCAGTCTTTTCCACCTAGGGTGCCTTTAGCTGCTGCACAACTGCATTTCCCAGCATACCTGGACAGCCAAAGGCTGGAGGATCCCTGGTTGGAAAACACTGCTATAGACAGCAGCAGCAATATACAGATAGAGCTGGGAGGGGAGGTGTATAACTATTATATATTCTGATCCCATAGAGATAGCAGTAGCAGTATAATGATAGAGCTGGAGGGGAGGTGTATAAATATATATATATATATATATATGTATATATATATATCCTGATGACATAGAGATAGCAGCCGCAGTATACAAATAGAGGGATAGCAGCAGCAGTATATGGATAAAGCTGGTGGGGAGGTGTATAACTTCTATATATCCTGATCCCATAGACAAAGCAGCAGTACACATATAGAGCTGAGAGGGGAGGGGTATAAATAATCTCTCTCTCTCTCTCTTTATCCTGTAGTTCACAGGAAGTCAACTGACCCAGGACTGAACACTTTCCCTGACACATTAAAGGGGCACTCTGGTAGAAAACATTTTTTTTTTTAAATCAACTAGTGCCAGAAAGTTATACAGATTTGTAAATTACTTCTATTTAAAAATCTTATTCCTTCCAGTACTTATCAGCTGCTGCATGTTCCACAGGACGTTTTCTTCTTTTTTAATTTATTTTCTGTCTGACCACAGTGCTCTCTGCTGACACCTCAGTCCATGTCAGGAACTGTCCAGAGTTAGAGAGGTTTGCTATGGGGATTTCCTTCTGCTCTGGATAGTTCCTAAAATGGACAGAGGTCTCAGCAGAGAGCACTGTGGTCAGACTAAAAAAAAAATTCAAAAAGAAAAGAACTTCCTGTGGAGCATACAGCGGCTGATAAGTACTGGAAGGATTAAGATTTTTATATAGAAGTCATTTACAAATCTGTATAACTTTCTAACACCAGTTGATGGAAAAAAAAAATAAAAAAAGTTTTCCACCGGAGTACCCCTTTAAGTACTATTATTTTTTGTGGGTTTGGCTGGTGATCACATGACCCAGTTACAGTCATAAAAAAGCATGGATGTAGCTGTGCTGGTATAAAACAGATGGTGCTGTAGGACAGGTGATGGCGAGTGTGCATGATAAGGGAACCCCCCACCCCCCTTCCTCAAAAAAACATAACGACTTGGAGTACTTCTTTGAGGACATATCACAGACATGTTGCTCCTTTCCATGTGGTTCTGCTCTGAAACTCCACTAGAATAAATGGGAGCTTCAGGACAGGACTCTGGTGCTATCTGCGTCTTGGAGCAGCGTTGTACACAGGGGAGGTTTGTGCGCACTTTATGTAGACAGTATGTAGATCCCATGAACCATATACAGACTGCAGGAGACGCGACGATGGAGAGTCGGGGATATAATGTTGTCATTTAGTGGAAGGAGTTCCACTCGCAGGTCATAAGTCACTAATCATTCCGTCAATGTTCTCATTATTCTGCATATGTTCTTAGGATGACACATACTTTTATCCTTATTCACACCTACTAACAGGTCTTTCCTGCCGTTCTGTGCATGAATAACTGGAAACACCCTTCACCTATAAGTTTCATTTACAACACAATTACATACAATGTAAAAATGTGATGTCACCATTAGGCACAAAAGTCCTGGACGTGTTCTAGTAAAGGGCATATTGATGGTTAATTGATCTTAAGACGTTGAATCACTTCACACCTAAGTCACTTCACACCTTGGTACCTGCGGACAGAGGCCTACTGTTCTGGAGACTGGAAGATTTCTGGTTTCAGGTCAATTTTGTTGTATTTCATGCAGATTCGGAACATGAAGGTGTATCTAGGGAAAACTGATGGGGCCAAAAAACTAACGATAGGCCATAAGCTGTATGTATTCTGAAATGCTCCTGTTAACCTGCATGTTTTGCCAACCACAACCACAAAGCAACGGCTGTCACGATGCCGGCTGGCAGGTAGTGGATCCTCTGTGCCAGAGAGGGATTGGCGTGGACCGTGCTAGTGGACCGGTTCTAAGCCACTACTGGTTTTCACCAGAGCCCGCCGCAAAGCGGGATGGTCTTGCTGCGGCGGTAGTGACCAGGTCGTATCCACTAGCAACGGCTCACCTCTCTGGCTGCTGAAGATAGGCGCGGTACAAGGGAGTAGGCAGAAGCAAGGTCGGACGTAGCAGAAGGTCGGGGCAGGCAGCAAGGATCGTAGTCAGGGGCAACGGCAGAAGGTCTGGAAACACAGGCAAGGAACACACAAGGAACGCTTTCACTGGCACTAAGGCAACAAGATCCGGCAAGGGAGTGCAAGGGAAGTGAGGTAATATAGGGAAGTGCACAGGTGATTACCCTAATTGGAACCACTGCGCCAATCAGCGGCGCAGTGGCCCTTTAAATCGCAGAGACCCGGCGCGCGCGCGCCCTAGGGAGCGGGGCCGCGCGCGCCGGGACAGAACAGACGGGGAGCGAGTCAGGTAGGGGAGCCGGGGTGCGCATCGCGAGCGGGCGCTACCCGCATCGCGAATCGCATCCCGGCTGGCAGCGGGATCGCAGCGCCCCGAGTCAGAGGACGTGACCGGAGCGCTGCAGCGGAGAGAGAGAAGCGAGCGCTCCGGGGAGGAGCGGGGACCCGGAGCGCTCGGCGTAACAGTACCCCCCCCCTTGGGTCTCCCCCTCTTCTTAGAGCCTGAGAACCTGAGGAGCAGACTTTTGTCTAGGATGTTGTCCTCAGGTTCCCAGGATCTCTCTTCAGGGCCACAACCCTCCCAGTCCACTAAAAAAAAATTTTTTCCTCTGACCTTTTTGGCAGCTAAGATTTCCTTGACCGAGAAGACGTCCGAGGAGCCGGAAACAGGAGTGGGAGGAACAGATTTGGGAGAAAAACGGTTGAGGATGAGTGGTTTGAGAAGAGAGACGTGAAAGGCATTAGGGATACGAAGAGAAGGAGGAAGACGAAGTTTATAAGAGACAGGATTAATTTGACACAAAATTTTGAAAGGACCAAGATAGCGTGGTCCCAACTTGTAGCTAGGGACACGGAAGCGGACATATTTAGCGGAGAGCCATACCTTGTCTCCAGGGGAAAAAACGGGGGGAGCTCTTCTTTTCTTATCCGCGAACCTCTTCATGCGTGAAGAAGCCTGTAAGAGAGAATTTTGGGTCTCTCTCCATATAATGGAAAGGTCACGAGAAATTTCATCCACAGCGGGCAGACCAGAGGGCAAGGGGGTAGGGAGGGGGGGAAGAGGGTGACGGCCGTACACCACGAAAAATGGGGATTTGGAGGAAGATTCAGAGACCCTGAAGTTATACGAGAATTCGGCCCATGGAAGGAGATCTGCCCAGTCATCCTGGCGGGAGGAAACAAAATGTCGCAAATAATCACCCAAGATCTGGTTAATTCTTTCTACTTGTCCATTGGACTGGGGATGATATGCAGAAGAAAAATTTAATTTAATCTTGAGTTGTTTACAGAGAGCCCTCCAGAATTTAGACACGAATTGGACACCTCTATCCGAGACAATCTGCGTAGGCAACCCGTGAAGACGAAAAATGTGTACAAAAAATTGTTTAGCCAACTGAGGCGCAGAAGGAAGACCAGGAAGAGGGATGAAATGTGCCATTTTGGAGAATCGATCAACGACCACCCAAATAACAGTGTTGCCACGGGAAGGGGGTAAATCAGTAATAAAATCCATACCAATCAGAGACCAAGGCTGTTCGGGGACAGGCAGAGGATGAAGAAAACCAGCGGGCTTCTGGCGAGGAGTCTTATCCCGGGCACAGATAGTGCAGGCTCGCACAAAGTCCCCAACATCCGTCTCCAGAGTCGGCCACCAATAGAAGCGGGAGATGAGTTGCACAGATTTCTTGATGCCCGCATGACCTGCGAGATGGGAGGAGTGACCCCATTTGAGGATTCCGAGGCGTTGGCGTGGAGAAACAAAGGTCTTTCCTGGAGGAGTCTGCCTGATGGAGGCAGGAGAAGTGGAGATCAGGCAGTCAGGTGGAATGATGTGTTGCGGAGGGAGATCAACTTCTGAGGCATCCGAGGAACGAGAGAGAGCATCGGCCCTAATGTTCTTATCGGCAGGACGAAAGTGAATCTCAAAATTAAATCGGGCAAAGAACAGAGACCACCGGGCCTGGCGAGAATTCAGCCGTTGGGCAGACTGGAGGTAGGAGAGGTTCTTGTGGTCGGTGTAGATAATAACAGGAAATCTTGATCCCTCCAGCAGATGCCTCCATTCCTCAAGTGCTAATTTAATGGCTAGAAGCTCTCGATCCCCGATGGAGTAGTTCCTCTCCGCTGGAGAGAAGGTCCTAGAGAAAAAACCACAAGTGACAGCATGCCCGGAAGAATTTTTTTGTAGAAGAACAGCTCCAGCTCCCACTGAGGAGGCATCAACCTCCAATAGGAAGGGTTTGGAAGGGTCAGGTCTGGAGAGCACGGGAGCCGAAGAAAAGGCAGACTTGAGTCGTTTAAAGGCGTCTTCTGCTTGAGGAGGCCAGGACTTGGGATCAGCATTTTTTTTGGTTAAAGCCACGATAGGAGCCACAATGGTAGAAAAATGTGGAATAAATTGCCTGTAATAATTGGCGAACCCCAAAAAGCGTTGGATAGCACGGAGTCCGGAGGGGCGTGGCCAATCTAAGACGGCAGAGAGTTTGTCTGGATCCATCTGTAGTCCCTGGCCAGAGACCAAATATCCTAGAAAAGGAAGAGATTGGCATTCAAACAGACATTTCTCAATTTTGGCATAGAGTTGGTTGTCACGAAGTCTCTGAAGAACCATACGGACATGCTGGCGGTGTTCTTCTAGATTGGCAGAAAAAATTAGGATATCGTCCAGATATACAACAACACAGGAGTATAACAGATCACGAAAAATTTCATTGACAAAGTCTTGGAAGACGGCAGGGGCATTGCACAGTCCAAAGGGCATGACCAGATACTCAAAGTGTCCATCTCTGGTGTTAAATGCCGTTTTCCACTCGTCCCCCTCTCTGATGCGGATGAGGTTATAGGCGCCTCTTAAGTCCAATTTAGTGAAGATGTGGGCACCTTGGAGGCGATCAAAGAGTTCAGAGATGAGGGGTAAGGGGTAGCGGTTCTTAACCGTGATTTTATTAAGACCGCGGTAGTCAATGCAAGGACGTAGGGAGCCATCTTTTTTGGACACAAAGAAAAATCCGGCTCCGGCAGGAGAGGAGGATTTACGGATAAAGCCCTTTTTTAGATTCTCCTGGACGTATTCGGACATGGCAAGAGTCTCTGGGGCAGAGAGAGGATAAATTCTGCCCCGGGGTGGAGTAGTGCCCGGGAGGAGGTCGATAGGGCAATCATAAGGCCTGTGAGGAGGTAGAGTCTCAGCTTGTTTTTTGCAGAAAACATCCGCGAAGTCCATATAGGCCTTAGGGAGACCGGTTACTGGAGGAACCACAGAGTTACGGCAAGGGTTACTGGGAACCGGTTTTAGACAGTTCTTGGAACAAGAGGACCCCCAACTCTTGATCTCCCCAGTGGACCAATCCAGGGTTGGGGAATGAAGTTGAAGCCAGGGAAGTCCAAGGAGAATTTCCGAGGTGCAATTGGGGAGGACCAAAAGTTCAATCCTCTCATGATGAGATCCGATGCTCATAAGAAGGGGCTCCGTGCGGAAACGTATGGTACAGTCCAATCTTTCATTATTTACACAATTGATGTAGAGGGGTCTGGCGAGACTGGTCACCGGGATGTTGAACCTGTTGACGAGAGAGGCCAAAATAAAATTTCCTGCAGATCCAGAGTCCAAGAAGGCCACTGTAGAGAAGGAGAAGGCAGAGGCAGACATCCGCACCGGCACAGTAAGACGTGGAGAAGCAGAGTAGACATCAAGGACTGTCTCGCCTTTGTGCGGAGTCAGCGTACGTCTTTCCAGGCGGGGAGGACGGATAGGACAATCCCTCAGGAAGTGTTCGGTACTAGCACAGTACAGGCAGAGGTTCTCCATACGGCGTCGTGTCCTCTCTTGAGGTGTCAGGCGAGACCGGTCGACCTGCATAGCCTCCACGGCGGGAGGCACAGGAACAGATTGCAGGGGACCAGAGGAGAGAGGAGCCGAGGAGACGAAACGCCTCGTGCGAACAGAGTCCATATCTTGGCGGAGTTCCTGACGCCTTTCAGAAAAACGCATGTCAATGCGAGTGGCTAGGTGAATAAGTTCATGTAGATTAGCAGGAATTTCTCGTGCGGCCAGAACATCTTTAATGTTGCTGGATAGGCCTTTTTTGAAGGTCGCGCAGAGGGCCTCATTATTCCAGGACAATTCTGAAGCAAGTGTACGGAATTGTACGGCATACTCGCCAACGGAAGAATTACCCTGGACCAGGTTCAACAGGGCAGTCTCAGCAGAAGAGGCTCGGGCAGGTTCCTCAAAGACACTTCGGATTTCCGAGAAGAAGGAGTGTACAGAGGCAGTGACGGGGTCATTGCGGTCCCAGAGCGGTGTGGCCCATGACAGGGCTTTTCCGGACAGAAGACTGACTACGAAAGCCACCTTAGACCTTTCAGTGGGAAACAGGTCCGACATCATCTCCAGATGCAGGGAACATTGGGAAAGAAAGCCACGGCAAAACTTAGAGTCCCCATCAAATTTATCCGGCAAGGATAAGCGTATCCCAGGAGCGGCCACTCGCTGCGGAGGAGGTGCAGGAGCTGGCGGAGGAGATGACTGCTGAAGCTGTGGTAGTAACTGTTGTAGCATAACGGTCAGTTGAGACAGCTGTTGGCCTTGTTGCGCTATCTGTTGTGACTGCTGGGCGACCACCGTGGTGAGGTCAGCGACAACTGGCAGAGGAACTTCAGCGGGATCCATGGCCGGATCTACTGTCACGATGCCGGCTGGCAGGTAGTGGATCCTCTGTGCCAGAGAGGGATTGGCGTGGACCGTGCTAGTGGACCGGTTCTAAGCCACTACTGGTTTTCACCAGAGCCCGCCGCAAAGCGGGATGGTCTTGCTGCGGCGGTAGTGACCAGGTCGTATCCACTAGCAACGGCTCACCTCTCTGGCTGCTGAAGATAGGCGCGGTACAAGGGAGTAGGCAGAAGCAAGGTCGGACGTAGCAGAAGGTCGGGGCAGGCAGCAAGGATCGTAGTCAGGGGCAACGGCAGAAGGTCTGGAAACACAGGCAAGGAACACACAAGGAACGCTTTCACTGGCACTAAGGCAACAAGATCCGGCAAGGGAGTGCAAGGGAAGTGAGGTAATATAGGGAAGTGCACAGGTGATTACCCTAATTGGAACCACTGCGCCAATCAGCGGCGCAGTGGCCCTTTAAATCGCAGAGACCCGGCGCGCGCGCGCCCTAGGGAGCGGGGCCGCGCGCGCCGGGACAGAACAGACGGGGAGCGAGTCAGGTAGGGGAGCCGGGGTGCGCATCGCGAGTCAGAGGACGTGACCGGAGCGCTGCAGCGGAGAGAGAGAAGCGAGCGCTCCGGGGAGGAGCGGGGACCCGGAGCGCTCGGCGTAACAACGGCATCACATGTTCTTACCCCTATAATAAATCCTCAGGGGGTTCTGGTCATTAGATTTGTCCTTTGAGAGTTGGATTAGATGGGAAAATCCAGTGATCTAAGTGATTAGAAGGGAAACCTGGTTATCGGGATGAGACTTGGAAGAGTCAGATGAACAGGCAGAGCACAGTCAGGAAACTGCAGCCGAATACAAGGCTGGTGTCCAAATGCCGCACTTGTTGTTCCTTAGCAGAAATTGATAATAACAGCATGTGACCAGCTCATATCTAGATTCACCTGACCAGGGCCATTGTGTCTAATAGAAACAGAAAGATAAGGCCCCAGGGGCAAAAAAAGCAGAAACATGGTCTGGTCAGATGGATCCAGATCTCTGTGGGGAAACATGGCCTGGTCAGATGGATCCAGATCTTTGTGGAGGAACATGGCCTGGTCAGATGGATCGAGATCTCTATAGAGAAACATGGCCGGGTCAGATGGATCGAGATCTCTATAGAGAAACATGGCCTGGTCAGATGGATCGAGATCTCTATAGAGAAACATGGCCTGGTCAGATGGATCCAGATCTCTATAGAGAAACATGGCCTGGTCAGATGGATCCAGATCTCTATAGTGAAACATGGCCTGGTCAGATGGATCCAGATCTCTATGGAGAAACATGGCCTGGTCAGATGAATCCAGATCTATATAGAGAAACATGTCCTGGTCAGATGGATCCACATCTCTATAGAGAAACATGGCCTGGTCAGATGGATCCAGATCTCTATAGAGCAACATGGCCTGGTCAGATGGATCCAGATCTCTATAGAGAAACATGGCCTGGTCAGATGGATCCAGATGTCTATAAAGAAACATGGCCTGGTCAGATGGATCCAGATCTCTATAGAGAAACATGGCCTGGTCAGATGGATCCAGATCTCTATAGAGAAACATGGCCTGGTCAGATGGATCCAGATGTCTATGAAGAAACATGGCCTGGTCAGATGGGTCCAGATCTTTATGGAGAAACATGACCTGGTCAGATGGATCCAGATCTCTATAGAGAAACATGGCCTGGTCAGATGGATCCAGATCTCTGTGGAGAAACATGGCCTGGTCAGATGGATCCAGATGTCTATGAAGAAACATGGCCTGGTCAGATGAGTCTAGATCTTTATGGAGAAACATAACCTGGCCAGATGGATCCAGATCTCTGTGGAGAAACATGGCCTGGTCAGATGGATCCAGATGTCTATGAAGAAACACGGCCTGGTCAGATGGGTCCAGATCTCTATAGAGAAACATGACCTGGTCAGATGGATCCAGATCTCTATAGAGAAACATGGTCTGGTCAGATGGATCCAGATCTCTATGGAGAAACACGTCCTGGTCAGATGGATCCAGATCTCTGTGGAGGAGCATGGCCTGGTCAGATGGATCCAGTTCTGTGTGGGGAAACATGTCCTGGTCAGATGGGTCTAGATCTCTATAGAGAAACATGACCTGGTCAGATGGATCCAGATCTCTATAGAGAAACATGACCTGGTCAGATGGATCCAGATCTCTATGGAGAAACACGGCCTGGTCATATGGATCCAGATCTCTGTGTAGGAACATGTCCTGGTCAGATGGATCCAGACAGTAGGGCTTTTCTAAGCATTCTGGCTAAGGAACATTACAGCAACCCGGCCTACACAGTCTCTCATCCTATAGGCATCTTTAGGACAAATAGAATGTGCGCTGAGAATTCAGAGAAGCGATCCTGTCCCCATGGGCCGATATTCCTGCAGGACAATTTTATCACCTAGTGAAATCCATGCCACAATGAATCTGTGCCGTTCTGAAGACCAAAGGAGGCCCAACATGTTACTAAACTTGGGTCTCCAGTAAAGTGCCCATTGTACTGTACTGCAGCTGGGATCTGATCTAAACTATACACGATGAATAATTTCATTCTGCTTCTTACCAAATATTGGATCCTGATAAGTCATGTCTCACATCACCCTTGGCAAATCTATGTAAGGTGGTTACGAAACAACTTACATGCACTGTAGGACGATGTGCTCCATTCATCTGGTCAGACATTGTCAGCAGGAAGTGAAATGTCAAAAAAGATTTCTGCAGCATTCATGAAAATGTATACATCAATGGTATTATGGAAGTTACTCTAATAATAGATCCCCCTAAGGGTAAGTTCATACGGTGTAAAAAATGAAGCTGAACAATACGCGCTGTCATGATGTCATCAGCATGAAGAGAAATCAGTACTAGAAATACATGTTTGTTTCTCAGAATTTTAAAATTTTGCACATGTTTTTGGATGAGTTTTTGAAGAATATTGTTCACCTCACGAAACTCTCAGGTTGCCCGGAGAAGAGATTGCTGCTGCCCATAGTGTCCTCCATGCCACCATATGTTTAGCTGCTGAAGAAAGGTCCTAAGGAGGACCTGAAACACGTTTTTTATTGTAATAACCCTTTTTATTTGCCATGATTTTAATTTTAAAGGAGTAGTCCAGTGGTGACTCAGTGGTGAGCAACTTATCCCCTATCCTAAGGATAGGGGATAAGTTGCAGATCGCGGGGGGTCCGACCGCTGGGGCCCCCCGCGATCTCCTGTACGGAGCCCCGACAGCCCGCGGGAAGGGGGCGTGTCGACCTCCGCAGGAGGCGGCGGCCGACACGCCCCCTCAATACAACTCTATGGCAGAGCCGAAGCGCTGCCTTCGGCAATCTCCGGCTCTGCCATTGAGATGTATTGAGGGGGCGTGTCGGCCGCCGCTTCGTGCGGGGGTCGACACCCGCTATCTGGGCCGACACCCGCTATCTGGGAACAACCATTTTGTGTTTCTGTTGATTTACAAGTGCCCTGTGATTCATAGTTCACAAGTATACTAACTTTATACATTATATACTGAAATAAACATACATTATCCTAATATTCATGACTCTGAGCCCCAATTTCTGTATTAGATTTGTAAATTACTTCTACTACTAAAAAATCTTAATTCTTCCAGTACTTAGCTGCTGAATACTACAGAGGAAATTATTTTCTTTTTGGAACACAGAGCTCTCTGCTGACATGACCACGGTGCTCTCTGCTGACCTCTCTGTCCATTTTAAGAACTGTCCAGAGTAGGAGAAAATCCCCATAGCAAACATATTCTGCTCTGGACAGTTCCTAAAATGGACAGAGATGTCAGCAGAGAGCACTGTGCTCGTGATGTCACCAGAGAGCACTGTGTTCCAACTAGAAAATAATTTCCTATGTAGCATTCAGCAGCTAATAAGTACTGGAAGGATTAAGATTTTTTAATATAAGTAATTTGCAAATCTGTTTAACTTTCTGGCACCGGTTGATTTAAAAAAAAGTTTTCCACCGGAGTACCCCTTTAACTCAATGGGATATAGGGGCATTGGCGAAAGCCTCCACATCATTAATGCAGTCGTCTTCTACCTTCCCCGTAAGTTGCAATTTACGCAAATTGCAATTTACGAAGTTAAAAAAAGGACATTTATTCGGAGACACAATAAAATTCTGCAGTTTTGAAACCAGGAAAATGATCTCTTCAATTATGCATCACATAATGGAAGGTGAACCTGTTTACATGGTAATGATACTTCCATTGCAGACATTTGGGCATTAATGCTGAGCTCTCAGGCCGGACCGCCGGACGCAGATCGCTGTGTTTGTCGATCAATAACGGAAATACTTTCTTATTATTACCCAGACGAGAGCTTTTGTGAAGTATCAGCAATGCAAAACATATGGTGGACGCAGCAGATCGGCTTGCTCACCGGGTTATTGGAATTCTCAGGTGGGTACAACCCTCACAGATCCAATCGCTGCAATCCGTGTAAGGGTGCATGTGTGATAGCCTAGGGGAGTAGGGTATATGGGGTGCAGTTGTGCAGTGACTAAAGGATGTCTGGTTAACCCTTGCTATTCATGACGCCAGGGTGAGGGCTCCTCTGTAATGCTTGTCCTACCACCACCCTTCCCAAGAGCGATAGGGAGGTATAGAATAATGGAATGTCCACAACCGGAGAGTTTGCTGAAAACAGTTGGAACTTTTACTGCAGATTTTATGCAACTTCACAACAGGAACAGTCTCTACAAATGCAAATTCTCTTGGAGATTGACAAAGGTTGGGACCTTAAGCAATTTTGAGTCTTTAGGATAATGTGCGCTGTTCCACTGGCTTTGGGGGAATTAGTTGCGGTCCAGTAGTCACGCTAGCTTTAGCGGGAATTAGATTAGAACTCACGGTTTAGGTTCTGCTGAGACCGTTGGGTTGTTAGGCCTAGCTTGTCTTTGAAAGTTGCGCAGATCCGTCCTGCTAGTCCGGGATCCACGAGAGCAGCAACCCAAGAGAGAGATAATTGGCTACAGCTCCCTTATATGGGCAGGGGCTGGACTAGAGCTGATTGGTCCATACTGATGTCAATCACCTTCACACAGGATTATGGGTACCCAAGGACCTCCAAAGGTCCTCTAACATACCATAGAGGATTTAACATGGTCACATGGTCACCGAAGGTCCTGCGACGCTAGACAAGGTAAGTACTATACATTATATTAAATATACATTATTATCAAATATGTACATATATAAACATTACAGAGTTAGAGTAGAGAAGAGGCGACTAGGGGCTGTCCCACCTGGGGGACCCTACCTGAACATAGTTACTCTTTGGGGGCTACCATACAAGGTTCGGTATGCAATACGGTACCGGAACACCACACATGCACACCACGTTTTTGCAATACAGTTCCTGTATCAGGTTTTTGATGAAAAACGGATTCCTCAAAGCCGGACTAAACTGTATCAGAACGTGTGCACAAATTTCAACCCATATAAGGTTAAAAAACTTATACGGTTTGAAAAATGATGTCTGGTTGCATCCGTTTTTTAAGAAAAAAATAGTATACGTTTTTAACTTTTCACTACATTTTGAATAAAGTTTTACTTGTTTGATTGAAATTCCAAGAAAAAAAACCAAGCAAAGTCAAAAACCGTAGGCTGAAAACCTGATGGAACCGTACGCACATACGGTTCTGTACATTTCCCATTGACTCCCATGTTAAAAAAAAACAAAAAACGTATGCGGTTTAATACGGTTTTTCACCCGGACCAAAAAACGTAGTAGACTAGGGTTTTGGGTATGGTGTAAAAAACCGGACAAAACCGTATAAGACGCAAAACTGACTAAACTGGATGATGCGTTTGACATACGGTTTACAATGTTAAGTCAGTGCATACGGTTTTCTATACGGTTCCGTACGGTTTTTAACTTGAAACCGTATACGGGAACTGTATAGCAAAAACGTGGTGCGCATGCACCCTAATAGTATAGTGCAGTGTTTCCCAACCAGGGTGCCTCCAGCTGTGGCAAAACTACTACTCCAAGCATGCCCGGACAGCCTTTGGCTGTCCGGGCATGCTGGGAGTTGTAGTTTTGCAACAGCTGGAGGCACAAACACTGGTATAGTAAAAAGGCAAAGTAAACCTGCTAAATCTCTGGGCGCTGATTTCTATACATATTGGGGGAGATTTATCAAAACCTGTCCAGAGGAAAAGTTGACCCGTTGCCCGTATCAACCAATCAGATCGCTGCTTTCATTTTGTTAAAAATGAAAGTAGTGATCTGACTGGTTGCTATGGGCAACGGGCTAACTTTTGCTCTGCACAGGTTTTGATGAATCTCCCCCATTGTTTGTGTAAATCTAATTCTTTTTACCTCCCGTTTTCCTGGGTGTACGTCATGGGGGAGATTTAGCAAGGCCCGTGAAGAGGAAGAGCGGTGCAGTTGCCCATAGCAACCAATCAGATCACTACTTTAATTTCTCAGAGGCCTTTTTTTCGAAAACGAAAGAAGCGATCTGATTGGTTGCTATGGGCAACTGCACCGCTCTTCCTCTACACAGGTCTTGCTAAATCACCCCCCCCCCATGTGTACATCAGGTGGCATATTCTTCATAAAAAGCAAAGTAGCTTAATTAAAGGGGTACTCTTCCCCTAGACATCTTATCCCCTGTCCAAAGGATAGGGGATAAGATGTCTGATCGCGGGGGTCCTGCCGCTGGGGACCCCCGTGATCTCCCTGAAGCACCCGGAATTTGTCTAGAACGCCAGCTGCACTGGAGACCCCCATAATGCCATCACGCACCCTCCCATAGACTTGCATTAAGAGGGAGGGTATCACCGGGGGGGGGGGGGGGGGCATGGCTGTGACGTCAGCGCCGCATCGCTAGTCATCAGGCAGGGAGCGAAGTTCACTCCATGCACCAGATGACTGCGGTGCCGCAACAGAGATAGCGGGGGTTCCCAGCGGTGGGCCCCCCGCGATCAGACTTCTTATGCCCTATCCTTTGGATAGGGGATAAGATGTCTAGAAGTGGAGTACCCCTTTAAATGTTGACATGTTTCTAAATATGGTCCAAGCTGGCGTGAGATTGCGCAAGATTTTAAGTGTTCATGCTAACATTTTGTGACAATTCAGAAAAGTTGCAATTAAAGGAGTTATCCAGGAAAAAATCTTTTTTTTTTTTATGTATCAACTGGCTCCAGAAAGTTAAACAGATTTGTAAATTACTTCTATTAAAAAAATATTAATCCTTTCAGTACTTATGAGCTGCTGAAGTTGAGTTGTTCTTTTCTGTCTAAGTGCTCTCTGACGACACCTGTCTCGGGAATTGTCCAGAGTAGAAGCAAATCCCCATAGCAAACCTCTTCTACTCTGTGCAGTTCCCGAGACAAGCAGAGATGTCAGCAGAGAGCACCGTTGCCGACAGAAAAGAACAAGTCAACTTCAGCAGCTGATAAGTATTGGAAGGATTAAGATTTTTAAATAAAAGTAATTTACAAATCTGTTTAACTTTCTGGAGCCAGTTAATATAAAAAAAAAAAAAAAAAGTTTTTTTCTGGAATACCCCTTTAATGAATCTTCGAGCACTGCAAAAAGCTGCACTATATTCAAGGTCTAAATGATTTGTACAGAAACTTTTCACTCATTGCGAAAAAAAAAAGTTAACTTTTTAATAAAATAAAAAAAGGGGGTAAAATCAATGATAAATCCCCCTAGTTTTTTTTTTCTTCAAATATTGATGCTGAAAATCAGCATTAACGAAAGAGTATTAATACTATCATATATATCATGTCATTTAATTCCTATACAATTCCATCAATCATCATAGAATCACAGGTTTCTAGTATGCAGGGTAATCGATGGTAAAAATGGGGTGAAATGGGGTGGACTAGGAGGTAATCTTGGGTAAGCAAAATGTTTTTATCAGGCAGAAAAAAACTTACATGGGGCAAACTAAACCTTCTATAGCCGAAAGGTCGATGACTGATGACAGAGCTGTGCACAGTGGACATCACCGAACATGAAAGCTGCATAAAGGGGTACTCCGCCCCTAGACATCGTATCCCCTATACGCTGGGGACCCCCGTGATCTCCATGCAGCACCCGGAATTCTTAACAGTATGTTTAGAACACCACGCCCCCTTGTGATGTCACACCACACCCCCTCCATTCATGTCTATGGGAGGGGGCGTGATGGCAGTCACGCCCCCTCCCATAGACATGAATGGAGGGGGCGTGACGCGAGGTCACATCTCCCACCGCTGCTAAACATACTGTTTAGAATGTCGGGTGCTGCACGGAGATTGCAGGGGGCCCAGCGGCGGGACCCTCATGATCAGACATCTTATCCCCTATTCTTTGGATAGGGGATAAAATGTCTAGCGGAATACCCCTTTAAGGGTCCATGCACACTACGGTATTTCTGCCCGGAGAAATAGCCTTCACATTGTCTTCATTTGGATTTTGCTGCACTGTGCACACTGTGGAAATTATTTAGGTAGAACTCCACCCAGAACTGCATCGCCGTCAAACTGTATCATCACCCAGAATTCTGTAGATTGTTGAGGCCTAAAGGAGTTGTCTATGTGGTGACCACGGGGTGTTGCAATGGATGTAGCAGGGTCTGGTGGTATTAACCCCGGGAGTGAGATATTGTTAACCCCTTAGTCTTCGTGACGCCAGGATGTGGTTGTTTTGGTATAGGGCACCGCCGACAATCAGCCAAAAAACGGCATGCAATGAGTGAATGTCCACAGCAAGGGTTTGAAGCAACTGGAACTTTTACTTGTAATATGCAGGAAACAGTCTTTACAGTTATGCAGTTTCCACAGAGGTAACCGGGACACAGGGAACATCGCAGGCTTGCTTGGACTTGTAGTTATGGTAATAATTATGCAGGCTTTGGCCTAGATGCTATTGTACAGGACTTGTGCTGCTGTGGTTGCAGGAACAAGAGAGTGAATCTGGAGACTACAGCCCCTTATATACTAGGGGGCTGGACTAAAGCCCATTGGTTGCTAGTTGCCTGGGGTACCTGTGCCCTTGGAACTCTGGGCATGTCATGTGACTGCAGGTCACATGACCAACACTCTATACACTTTGTACAACTTTATACAAATGAATCATCACATTAAATGAACATAATAAATACACATGGCATTTATACAATACATGTAATATAACATAACCTGGGGGAAGCCCTGTGGACCTAAGGGACTCTTCCTGAGGGGACTTAAGGATGGTACAGAACTAGGTTCGGTATCGGGACACCACAAACCCCCTTACTTAATGAAAGTGGCCCTCGATGTCTGCCCCCTTAGGGAGAGGAGCGAAATGGCCACTGGGTCGGATGCAGTCCCGAAGCATTTATTAATAACATCCAATTTCAGGCTGATGAACGAGAAAACAATGAAATGCTGATGAGAGTCTCTGTACACATTATAATGTCCATACATGCTCTATATATATGATGAGTAGATAAACAGAATGAAACTGGGTAACATTAGGACTTGCTGGATATAAGGAACCATTTAATGGTTGAGATAAGGTTCCTCAAGAATACAACCATGACTATGGTAACATTACCTTACAACAATACATTTCTTTTCTTTTTTGTAGGTATACCTATATATTATGCACCTCTAATGACTATGAATATATTAGACTATACAGCTGTAACTGACTGGAACATTTATTATGATATCACATTTTATTTGACTATCACTGACTGAGTAACTGAACATTAGACTGGTATATATGGTATGCATGGTAACTGTAATGCTTATACATACACTTGACATTACATGACTCTTGACATTAGATCACAGTTACTTTTGTTGGTAGATATTTTATATTATACCACTGGTTATTTCTGCTGTTAGACACTTGTTGCGGATTGGGTTGCCTGAGGCTCTCTGCCCAATGCCTTGGATGCTAGGGTCTATCGGTACTACACACTTACCCCTAGAACATTTTATTCTAGATAACATTTGACACACTGTTACCTTACTTTTATACGTGCATTTGGTTAGCTACAGGAATACCTTCTGGCCACAAAATTACCCTGGGCACGCAAAGACAAGAAGACATAGCATTAGTTACATGACATTAAATGCATAACAGTTGTGTGGATTGGCATAGAAAGGTTACAGTCCCTGAAGTACATTTAACTGTAGGTTAGTGTTTTATGTACATGAATTTGTGATCTATGTGTACTGGATTTACGTATGTACACTAATTAGGTTTTATGTGTACTGAATTTATGTGTACACTAATAGAGACAGTCTTGGTATCTGGTTTGTTAGGCGTTAGTGGAAAAGTATTATTTTTTTCCGTTCCCCCCAGTAAGTATATATTACTCCTATCACATATACAACTAAGTTCATGTAAGGGTCAGTAGTCCCACTACATTATGGAGTCTTTGGTTAGATTCACGGCCGTGGCCGGGTACAAGACTTAATAGAATCTCCTAGCGCAAGGAGTCTCTCAGCTGGAGCCAGGCAAAAACTTACGAATATGGTTGCATTACAAACGGTGGAATTTCTTGACAAAGTCTTGTCAGGCACTTGACTTGAACCATTGCCGATAACAATAACTTGAAACAATAATAGAAGAGGTACTTATGTACCAAACAGTAAGCAACATACAAAATTTCAGATATGTCCTCTTCTTGCTTCCCAGCCTTGCCTGTCAGATGGTTGGATTAACACTGACCACCACATTGACTTCAGTGGCTGATGCCACTGGTACAACTGTAGGTGCCGGTTGGTTCGGCCACACCTCCTTAGGTGGAGTAGGCCGCGGCACATCGGTCGGTGCCTGCTGATTAGACCACACCTCCGAGCGTGGAGTAGGCCAAGGAACATTGGTTGGTGCCCGGTGATTAGGCCTCACCTCCTCAGGGGGAATAGGCCTGGGCACATTTTCTGTGAGAGATGATGCTGAGCTGGACCTCTTCAGGAATTTAGGAGCCATGATGGGCGCCTCAGACCTAATTCCATGGGGATCTGCATCCCAGTCGTTCGATGGGAAATACGTGAAAGGCAGTTGAGTAGGGTTCTTGGGCCTGGTAATAGCTGCTGCCCATTCTCCCCGCAGACTTTTCACCGGGGTGTATTCCCCTATCTCCCCTTTTTCTAAGGAGTGGAGTGCTGGAGGCAGGTAGTCCCGCTGAACGGCTCTCCTGTTTACAAGTATGGTACCTCCATGCCGGCAGTCTTGGAGGGTACCAAAGCCCCGTACTCTATCAAAACTTTATAACGGTGGAGCTCCAAAGGTGGCTCACCCTCTCGTGGATAGTCCAGCTTACGTATATAGAGGGCCTCCAGCCTTTTGGTACCCTGCTGTTGCTCCAGTTGTACTTCATAGGGCAACTGCTTAAGCCCGTACCTTTCTCTGTGTTGGGCTTCCAACTTTTCTATGATGCCGGCTATTTCGGCCTCTCTGCTGGCTCTCTCAGCCTGTGCTGTGGGGACCGGTGGATGGGACTTCCCTGGCAAGGGAAGGACATGATCCCAAATATATTGGATAAGTGCTGGCTCTTCGTCGAACACCCATTGAGGAAGCAAGGGTGACTGCGGGTGTGCACTAACTGGAACAGACTTTGGCACTGGGGGCTCCCTATCTGGGCTGGAGGAGTAAGAAGGCGTAGAAAATGCGGCCTCGGCCGGCGTACTTACATCCGACTCCTCGGTTGCGATCTCCACCCAGGATCCCCAGGATCTGTGGTGAGGGGACAATCTCACCGGCGATGCTGCTGCTGAATACTGCAGTGATTCCCCTTTCAGGGTAGCTGGCCATTCATCGTTCTCTAAGGGACAATCTCTGCAAACGGTCAGCTAAATCGTGGAACAGCTGCGCCACGGAAACTTTCCGCTGCTCCGGCGCCATCTTGCTGCTCTCTTCACGTGCTCCGGTGGGCTCCGCTAAGTCTAAACACCTCTCTGCCATTTCCGGACTGAAGAGGGCTGGCCACGTGGTCTCTTTTATCAAAGGCTTCGACAAAATGGCGGCCGGCCGGAAGGACGTCATCGGTGCAGCGCTGACTTCCTGTCCCCCGGCAAACACAAGCAGATAACAGTTCCACTTTGGCATCAAAATGGCTACATGATGTCCACGCCCAGGGGCGGGGTGCAGACCAGCGTGGGAAATTTTGGCGCGCTTCTCGGGTTCTTCCTTAACCCTTTCAGGTACTTTCTGTAATGAGGCACGTAACATGGCTTTGCCCCAAATTTTACACATGGCCACATTACAGTATTTTTCACCTTCCCCCTTACTTTTTCTAGCGCCCCGGCAAAGCACAATTTCATTGACAATGTCCTGTACACTTTTGGGCACAATTTCAGTCGCAGCTTATGACAATCCTGGACAGATTTCTATACACATTCCTGCATAGGGGGGAAGACTAGTGGCACTTGCAATAACGGTATACACCCGTTTTTTTTCGTTGCGGGTGGCCTGGTGGTTGAACTATTAAAGGCACACACCCGTATCCTGTCCGTGTGATGCCAAAAGAGATGTGGTGACCATGGGGTGTTGCAATAGATGTAGCAGGGTCTGGTGGTATTAACCCCGGGAGTGAGATATTGTTAACCCCCTAGTGTTCGTGACGCCAGGATGTGGTTGTTTTGGTATAGGGCACCGCCGACAATCAGCCAAAAAACGGCATGCAATGAGTGAATGTCCACAGCAAGGGTTTGAAGCAACTGGAACTTTTACTTGTAATATGCAGGAAACAGTCTTTACAGTTATGCAGTTTCCACAGAGGTAACCGGGACACAGGGAACATCGCAGGCTTGCTTGGACTTGTAGTTATGGTAATAATTATGCAGGCCACTGTACTACTGATATAACTTGAGCTTGACAGTAGGTACTTGATTTGTAGAAGTAGCTTTGACTAGAAGTGGCTGCTGGTCTTTAGGCTTTGGCCTAGATGATATTGTACAGGACTTGTGCTGCTGTGGTTACAGGAACAAGAGAGTGAATCTGGAGACTACAGTCCCTTATATACTAGGGGGCTGGACTGAAGCCCATTGGTTGCTAGTTGCCTGGGGTACCTGTGCCCTTGGAACTCTGGGCATGTCATGTGACTGCAGGTCACATGACCAACACTCTATACACTTTGTACAACTTTATACAAATGAACCATCACATTAAATGAACATAATAAATACACATGGAATTTATACAATACACATAATATAACATAACCTGGGGGAAGCCCTGCAGGAGAGCCCTGTGGACCTAAGGGACTCTTTCTGAGGGGACTTAGAGGGTTACTCCGGCGCTTAGACATCTTATCCCCTGTCCAAAGGAGAGGGGATAAGATGCCTGATCTCGGGGGTCCCGGCCCTGAGGACCCCCGTGATCTTGCACGCCGCACCCCTTTAAAATCAGTTACTGTCGATCACGGGGCCGGAGCATTGTGATGTCAAGGCTCCACCCCGTGTGATGTCACGCCCCGCCCCCTCAATGCAAGCCTATGGGAGGGGGCGAGAAAGCTGTCACACCCCCTATCATAGCCTTGCATTGAGGGAGCGGAGCGTAACATCACACGGGGCGGAGCCTTGACGTCTGGCCCCGTGATCGACAGTAATCAGACCCGGAGCGAACACGCTCCGGGGACTGATTTTAAACGGGGTACAGCGTGCAAGATCACGGGGGTCCCCAACGGCAGGACCCCCGCGATCAGGCATCTTATCCCCTATCCTTTGGATAGGGGATAAGATGTCTAAGCGCCGGAGTACCCTTTAAGGATGGTACAGAACTCAGTTCGGTACCGGGATACCACATCTAATGAAGACAACCCCTGTCCATATGCTCTACAAAGGCAGATAAACACTGTGAATGGTGGTCTCCAATCAGGACCCCATCTATGATCCAGGACATATAGCCTCCCTGTAGTGGCAGGGGATATTGGGATCTACATTGTAGAAGGGGTAATCCACTCTATTGATGGTTTTAGGTGGGACCCCTCATCCATTGGGTTGATACATGACCTACTGGTTGAGCTCCCCCAGCATTGCCTGATTTTTGCCACACTTAGACTTATAGCCAAGCAGGGCCGGTTCTGCCTATAGACAAAATAGGCAGCCGCCTAGAGCGCCCTCTCGATGGGGTCGCCACTCTGCCCGCTGCAAGAAAGTTAGTAGCCAGCCAGCATCCAAAGCACCTGCTGCTTATGCGAAGCACCCGCCCAGCCAGCACCAACGTCGCAAAACCCCCCCCACCCCCCGGTATCATAATAATCTGAATTCTTCAGCTTGCTGGAGGAGCGCAGTGCCACCTCTGAGGCCGGACAGGCAGGTCCTGACATCGCGCGCCCCCATACATCTGCCCCATGAGGAGGAGGTTTGCTACAGTGTGTCACCCCAGTTTTTTCCTAGGGCGGCAAAAAGCCTTGCACCAGCCCTGTAGAATAAACTTTTTATAGATACAGTGATCCCTCAACATACGATGGTAATCCGTTCCAAATGGACCATCGTTTGTTGAAACCATCGTATGTTAAGGGATCCATGCAATGTAAAGTATAGGACAGTGGTCTACAACCTGCGGACCTCCAGATGTTGCAAAACTACAACACCCAGCATGCCCGGACAGCCAACGGCTGTCCGGGCCTGCTGGGAGTTGTAGTTTTGCCACATCTGGAGGTCCGCAGGTTGAAGACCACAGGTATTGGAGGTTATACTCACCTGTCCCCGCCGCTCCAGATCGTCACCGCTGCCCTGGATGTCGCCGTCCATCACTGTCGCCGCGTCCCCGGGGTGTCCCTGCCGCTCCAGTAAGGCCTCTGCTTCCCCGGCATCCTCGCTCTCCTTCGCCGCCATCACGTCGCTAAGCACGCCGCTCCTATTGGATGACGGGACGGCGTGCGCAGCGACGTGATGACGACGATGGAGAGCGCCGACGATGCAGGGGATCCCGAAGAGGACGCGCCGGAGCCCCGAGGACAGGTAAGTGATCGTCAGCGGACCACACGGGGCACCGTAAACGGCTATCCGATGGCAGCTGAAGCAGTCTGCGCTGCCGGATAGCCGTTTATGCGATGGCCCCGACATACAAAAGCATCGTATGTTGATGCTGCTTCTGAGAGTGATCGTATGTTGAAATGATCGTATGTCGGGGCCATCGTAGGTCGAGGGGTCACTGTATATATCAACTGGCTCCAGAAAGTTAAACAGATTTGTAAATGACTTCTATTTAAAAAAAAAATCTTAATCCTTTCAGTACTTATGAGCTGCTGAAGTTGAGTTGTTCTTTTCTGTCTAAGTGCTCTCTGATGAACCGTCCAGAGTAGAAGCAAATCCCCATAGCAAACCTCTTCTACTCTGTGCAGTTCCCGAGACAAGCAGATGTGTCAGCAGAGAGCAAAGAACAACTCAACTTCAGCAGCTGATAATTATTGGAAGGATTAAGATTTTTTTAATAGAAGTCATTTACAAATCTGTTTAACTTTCTGGAGCCAGTTGATATGGCAAAAAAAAATAAAAAATAAAATAAAAATAAAGTCTATTGTGATTTTCTATCTGAATGGGAGATACATTATAAGCGAGATGAATGGGTTAATACATAATTAGGGTTACATGGCGGCACCTATGATGACATAACATGAGCGGCAGAGATGAACTCTAGGAAGTAAAAATAGAATGTACCCGTGCGGCTGTGCCATGTCGTCTGCATTCCTTCCTAATCTCCACTTACTCCATTGTTGCCGTCTGGTAAATATATAAAACTAGAACAAGCGGCATGTTTGCTGCAACGTCCAGATGAGTCCGCGCATACGAAACGTTTAATATACTGTACATTCATGGTGCAAATATCTTCATTCTTGTGCAGAATTTAATTCTATAAGGCCGGAGTCACATGTGCAGTTTTTATAGTCAAAGCCAGGAGTGGTTACATAAGAGGGGCATGTTAATAAGGTGGTGGAGGGGCTTATATTGTTTTTACGTTTTCATTTTTTCCTCCTCGCCTTCTAAAAATCATAATTCTTTTATATTTTCATCCACAGACTAGTATGAGGGCTTGTTTTTTGCGCGACCAGTTGTCCTTTGTAATGGCATCACTTATTATATCATAAAATGTATGGCGCAACCAAAAAACACTATTTTTGTGGGGAAATTAAAAAGAAAAACGCAATTTTGCTAATTTTGGAAGGTTTTGTTTTCACGCCGTACAATTTATGGTAAAAATGACGTGTGATTTTTATTCTGAGGGTCAATACGATTAAAATGATACCCATTATTACATACTTTTCTATTATTGTTGTGCTTTAAAAAAATCACAAACTTTTTAACCAAATTAGTACGTTTATAATCCCTTTATTTTGATGACCTATAACTTTTTTATTTTTCCGTATAAGCGGCGGTATGAGGGCTCATTTTTTGCGCCATGATCTGTACTTTTTTTTGATACCACATTTGCATATAAAAAACTTTTAATAAATTTTTTATATATTTTTTTATTAAAATGTATTAAAAAAAGTAGCAATTTTGGATTTTTTTTTTTTACGTTCAAGCCGTTCACCGTACGGGATCATTAACATTTTATTTTAGTAGTTTGGACATTTACGCACGCGGCGATACCAAATATGTCTATTAAATGAATTTTTTACGCTTTTTGGAGGTAAAATAGGAAAAAACGGACGTTTTACTTTTTTATTGGGGGAGGGGATTTTTCACTTTTTTTTTTACTTTTACTTTTACATTTTTTTTTTTACACTTGAATAGTCCCCATAGGGGACTATTCATAGCAATACCATGATTGCTAATACTGATCTTTTCTATGTATAGGACATAGAACAGATCAGTGTTATCGGTCATCTCCTGCTCTGGTCTGCTCGATCACAGACCAGAGGGGGACCTCCGTGCGGCGTTATGAATGATCGGATCCCCGCACCAGGACGTACATTTACGTCCTGCGTCCTTAAGGGGTTAACCCCTTCCTGAGTATAGTGATTATAGTGCAGGCACGGGAGCAGAGGCTGTTCCATACCCGGTTGGTGCCGGCTGCTATCTGCAGGTCAGGAACTCATTTAAAGGGGTACTCCACCCCTAGACGTCTTATCCCCTATCCAAAGGATAGGGGATAAGATGTCTGATCGTGGGGTTCCCGCCGCTGGGGACCCCCGCAATATAGCACGCAGCACCCACCTGTTACTTCTCCGGAAGCGCTGGAGGGTCTGGCTCCCGACCACGGGGACGGAAGATCGTGACGTCCCGACTCCGACCCCATGTGATGTCACGTCCCACCCCCTCAATGCAAGTCTATGGGAGGGGGCGTGAAACCATCGTGTGTTGAGGGATCCGTGGAATGTAAAGTATAGGACAGTGGTCTCCAATAGAGATGAGCGAACTTACAGTAAATTCAATTCGTCACGAACTTCTCGGCTCGGCAGTTGACGTCTGTTGATCCTGCATAAATTAGTTCAGCTTTCCGATGCTCTGGTGGGCTGGAAAAGGTGGATACAGTCCTAGGAAAGAGTCTCCTAGGACTGTATCCACCTTTTCCAGTTCACCAGAGCACCGGAAAGCTGAACTCATTTATGCAGGATAAATCATCAACTGCCGAGCCGAGAAGTTCGTGACAAATCGAATTTACTGTAAGTTCGCTCATCTCTAGTCTCCAACCTGCAGACCTCCAGATGTTGCAAAACTACAACACCCAGCATGCCCGGACAGCCAACGGCTGTCCGGGCATGCTGGGAGTTGTAGGTTTGCAACATCTGGAGGTCCGCAGGTTGAAGACCACTGGTATTGGAGGTTATACTCACCTGTCCTCGCCGCTACGGACTGTCACCGTTCGTCATCGCTGCCCTGGATGTCGCCTTCCATCGCTGTCACCGCGTCCCCTAGGGTGTCCCCGACGCTCCGGCAAAGCCTCTGCTTCCCCGGCATCCTCGCTCTTGCGCCATCACACCCCCTCGCATAGACTTGCATTGAGGGGACGGGGCGCGACGTCACACGGCGGCGGAGTCGTGACGTCACGATCTTTCGTCCCCGTGGTCGGGAGCCAGACCCTCCAGCGCTTACGGAGCAGTAACAGGTGGGTGCTGCGTGCTATATTGCGATCAGACATCTTATCCTCTATCCTTTGGATAGGGGATAAGACGTCTAGGGGTGGAGTACCCCTTTAAAGGGGTACTCCTGGGAAGTCAACTTATCCCCTATCCACAGGACCCCCACCATCTCCTGTACGGGACCTTCAAATCATTGGTCCTCGGAGCGCTCCGGATGAGCAGGAGTGACAGCCCACTCAGCCAATCACTGGAGACCTCAGAGGACGGGTGAGTTGCGGGGCCCTGTACAGGTCTCCACACAGAGCCATATAGCCTGCATGTCTTTTTGAGGATTTACACCCTGTTCCAAATGATTATGCAAATTCTATTTCACCCCTTAAAGGGGTACTCCGGTGAAAAAATTTTTCTTTTAAATCAACTGCTGCCAGAAAGTTAAACATATTTGTAAATTACTTCTATTAAAAAATCTCAATCCTTCCAGTACTTATTAGCTGCTGAATGCTACAGAGGAAATTCCTTTCATTTTTGGAACACTGATGACATCACGAGCACAGTGCTCTCTGCTGACATCTCTGTCCATTTTAGCAACCATGCATAGCAGATGTATGCTAAGGGCAGCATGGTGGCTCAGTGGTTAGCACTGCTGCCTTGCAGTGCTGGGGACATGGGTTCAAATCCCACTAAGTACAACAATAAATAAAGCATTATTATTATTATAATGACGTCAGCAGAGAGAACTGTGCTCGTGATGTCATCAAGAAAAGAATTTCCTCTGTAGTATTCAGTAGCTAATAAGTACTGGAAGGATTAAGATTTTTTTATAGAAGTAATTTACAAATATGTTTAACTTTCTGCCACCAGTTGATTTAAAAGAAAAAAGGTTTTCACCGGAGTACCCCTTTAAGGACTAAGTGTTTTTCAGTTTTTTTTGCACTTTTGTTTTTTCCTCCGTACCTTTTAAAAATCATAACCCTTTAAATTTTGCACCTACGGACCCATATGATGGCTTGTTTTTAGCGCCATCAATTGTACTTTGTAATGACATTAGTCATTTTACCAAACAATCTACAGCAAAACCAAAAAAAAATATATTTGTCTGACAAAATAAAAAAAAAAACGCCATTTTGTCACTTTTGGGGGCTTCTGTTTCTACGCAGAGAATTTTTCGGTAAAAATGACACCTTAGGTCCATACAATTAAAATGATCCCCTACTTATATAGGTTGGATTTTGTTTTACTTCTGGAAAAAATGATAACTACATGCAGGAAAATTTATACGTTTAAAAATGTCCTCTTCTGACCCCTATAACGTTTTAGTTTTCCGCATACAGGGATGTATTAGGGCAAATTTTTTGTGCCGCCATCTAAAGTTTTTATTGGTAACATTTTTGTTTTGATCTGACTTTTTTATTGCTTTTTATTCATTTTTTATGGTATAAAAAGTGACCAAAAATACGCTATTTTGGACGTATTAATTTTTTTTTTTACGTGTACAGTGCTCTCTGCTGACACCTCTGTCCATTTTAGGAACTGTCCAGAGCAGCATAGGTTTGCTATGGGGATTTTCTCCTGCTCTGGACAGTTCCTGATATGGGCATCAGGTGTCAGCAGAGAGCACTGTGGACAAGACAAAAAAGAAATTCAAAAATAATAGAATTTCCTCCGTAGCATACAGCTGCTAATAAGTACTGGAAGGGTAAAGATTTTTTTAATAGAAGTAATTTACAAATCTGCTTAACTTTCTGGCACCAGCTGAAAAAAAAAAAAAATGTTTTCCACCGGAGTACCCCTTTAAGTATGAAACAATCCAGTCCACATTTTGGTATATGGTCCATTTCTGCTTTTCCATACAATCTGTAGGATGATGTAGCGATCACGTGATCTTGCATTTTAATATAAGAGCGTGTTTAGTATTAATAGCTGTATGCCATGGCTAAGGACACCGTGCGGTCTGAAATGCGTCGGCGTTCATTTTCCTTATGATTGCTTAATTGTAAAGTTATTTCCTGGCTTTTACTGCAATCCTGGTGCTGGACCAGGGCTCAAGTCCTGCAGGAACACATGGGAACTGAGTTCCTGCACTGTTTCCAAAGCAGGAGCACTGTTCCCATTAGCAAAAATCCTGCAGAACCAGCCCTTGAGTGGAAATCTTGGGTGAGTTCCTACACTTTTTTTCCCAGGACTTGACCCCATGTGCTGGACATTTTCTTCTTTAAAAGGGGTACTCTGCTGGAAAGCATGTTATCCCTTCTCCAAAGGAGAGGGGATAGGACGTCTGATCACGGGCCGGCAGCGGCAGCGCCCAAAACACGGAAGCTTGGACTTGGAGCTTCAGGGGGCGTGACAGCTACATAGTAGCCGTCACGCCCCCTCCCATAGACATGAAATGAAGGGGCGTGGCAGTTGTGGCCGCCAGTCATCCAGCACAGAGCGGAGTTCGCTCTTTGTATCAGATGACTGGGGTGCCGCAACGGAGATCGCGGGGGTCCTGCTGATTAGACATCTTATCTCCTATCCTTTGGATAGGAGATAAGAGGTTTCCCGTCGGAGTACCCCTATCCAATGGATAGGGATAAGATGTCAGATCGCCGCGGTCCCGCTGCTGGGGACCCCCCGGAATTGCCACTGCGGCACCCCGCTATCATTACTGCACAGAGCGAGTTCTCTCTGTGCGTAATGACGGGCAATACAGGGGCCGGAGCATCGTTACGTCACAGCTCCGCCCCTCGTGACGTCACGACCCGCCCCCCTCAATACGAGTCTATGGGAGGGAGTGTGGCGGTCGTCACGCCCCCTGCCATAGACTTGTATTAAGGGGAAGAGCCGTGATGTCACGAGGGGCGGAGCCATAACGTCACGTTGCTCCGTCCCCTGTATCGCCCGTCATTACGCACAGAGCGAACTCGCTCTATGCAGTAATGATGGCGGGGTGCCGCAGCGGCAATCCCGGGGGTCCCCAGCAGCGGGACCGCAGCGATCTGACATCTTATTCCCTATCCTTTGGATAGGGGATAAGATGTCTAGGGGCGGAGTACCCCTTTAAAACTCAATGTTAACCTGCCGTGTGAACATGCCCTTAGGCTAGATTTCCACTTGGTAGTTTTATTTTATTTATTTTTTTATTACCACTGAAGTTTTAGAGCCAAATCTAAAAGTGGATACTAAAGAAACTGGACTTATAAAGGAAGGGCGTATACATCTCTGCTGGATCCACTTCTGGCTTTGGCTTAAAGGGGTACTCCGGTGGAAACCTTTTTTTTTTTTTTTTTAAATCAACTGGTGCCAGAAAGTTAAACAGATTTGTAAATTACTTCTATTAAAAAATCTTACTCCTTCCAGTACTTATTAGCTGCTGAATACTACAGAGGAAATTATTTTCTTTTTGGAGCACAGAGCTCTCTGCTGACATCACGAACACAGTGCTCTCTGCTGACATCTCTGTCCATTTTAAGAACTGTCCAGAGTAGGAGAAAATCCCCATAGCAAACATATGCTGCTCTGGACAGTTCCCAAAATGGACAGAGATGTCAGCAGAGAGCACTGTGCTCGTGATGTCAGCAGAGAGCTCTGCGTTCCAAAAATGCAAGAATTTCCTCTGTAGTATTCAGCAGTTAATAAGTACTGGAAGGATTAAGATTTTTTTATATGAAGAAATTTACAAATCTGTTTAAAGGGGTATTTCAGGCCAAAACTTTTTTTTTATATATCAACTGGCTCCGGAAAGTTAAACAGATTTGTAAATTACTTCTATTAAAAAATCTTAATCCTTCCAATAGGTATTAGCTTCTGAAGTTGAGTTGTTGTTTTCTGTCTAACTGCTCTCTGATGACTCACGTTCCTATGGGGATATTCTCCCATCATGCACAGCTCCCGGGACATGACATCATCATTGAGCAGTTAGACAGAAAACTTCAGAAGCTAATAACTATTGGAAGGATTAAGATTTTTTAATAGAAATAATTCACAAATCTGTTTAACTTTCAGGAGCCAGTTGATATATATAAGAAAGGTTTTGCCTGGAATACCCCTTTAACTTTCTGGCACCAGTTGATAAAAAAAAATAATAATAAAATAAAGGAGTACTCCTTTAATATAGCAGAATTTCCGGATGGAATTCAGATTAAAGATTCTGCTCGGAAATTCTGGTATATGCGATTACTGTACAATCTGGATTTTGCCAAAGAATAAAGGTTCATTCTCTTAGCAGAATCTGCTCGTAAATGCACAGGAATTAATGGAGACAGGGCAGGTCTGAGCGGTCCCAGGGGCAACTACCGTATTTTTCGCCATATAAGACGCACCCAATATTAAAGGAGGAAAATCTAGAAAAAAAAAGATTCTGAACCAAATACAATGTAAAGTATAGGACAGTGATCTTCAACCTGTAGACCTCCAGATGTTGCAAAACTACAACTCCCAGCATGCCCGGACAGCCGTTGGCTGTCCGGGCATGCTGGGAGTTGTAGTTTTGCAACATCTGGAGGTCCGCAGGTTGAAGACCACTGGTATAGGAGGTAATACTCACGTGTCCCCGCCGCTCCGGACCCGTCACCTCTAGTCACTGCTGCCCTGGATGTCGCCCTCCATCGCTGTCCCTGGGGTGTCCCCGTCACTCCGGAATGTCTCTGCTATCCAGGATCCTCGCTCTCCGTCACCGCCATCACGTCGCTACGCACACCGCTCCTATTGGATGACGGGACGGCGTGCGCGATGACGACGAAGGGGAGCGCCGGCCATGCAGGGGATCCCGACACGGAGCAGACACCGAGGAGGCAGGTAAGGTCCCTCCCGGTGTCCTGTAAGCTGTTCGTGACGCCGCGACTTCACAGCGGCGGTTCCGAACAGCCCGACTGAACAGCCGGGTTAGTGTCAATTTCCCTTCAGACGTGGCGGTCAGCTTTGATCGCCGCGTTTGAAGGGTTAATACAGGGCATCACCGGGATCGGTGATGTCCTGTATTAGCCGCAGGTCCCGGCCGTTGATGGCCGCAGGGACCACCGCGATATGACAGGGTTTTAATGTGTATTCACCGTATAAGATGCACCAACTCCCCCCCCCCCCCCCATTTTGGGGAAGAAAAAGTGCGTCCTATACGGCGAAAAATACGGTAATATCGGCCACCACTGCTGCATGTAGAGTTTCTGAGCGCAATTTGTGAATAATAATAATCCTTTATTCATACGGCGCACACAGATTCCGCAGCGCTGTACACGGTTCACATAAATTGGTCCCTGTCCCCATTGCTCGCATTCTGAATTCACCTCTCAGTATGTTTTGGAGTGTGGGAGGAAACCGCAGTACACGAAGGAAAACTATACAACACGGGAGAACAGACAAACTCTTTGCAGATGTTGTCCTTGGTGGGACTTGAACCCCGGACCCCGGCACTGACCACCGAGCCACCCGGCTGCTCTAACAAGCAAAAAACAAAATTAGAATTTTTAAGGTTGCTTTTTTTTTCACGATTTGTGTGCCCATTTTTGTTTTATGACGCATCGTTCAGAGCCTTTTTTTTTGGGGGGGGGAGGGGGGGCTTTTTTTGGCGTTTTATAGGTGATTTATGCAAAACAGGTCTTGGCTTGCATTTTTCAAGTGTTTCTGCAAAAATACATAAAAAGCTACAAAACCTGCATGTTATGCACTTATCTTTACATCTGCTTAAATTATACACGTGAATTGTCGCTCTGTCAGGGGTTTAACCCTTGATTTAGTTCCAATTGTTTTTTTAAATTATTTTATAACAAACATACATTTGTTAAAAGGGGTTATCCAGGAATAGAAAAACAGAGCTAATTTCTTTCAAAAACAGCTCCACGTCTGTCCCCAGGTTCTGTGTGTTATTGCAACTTGGCTCCATTCACTTCAATGGAACTGAGCTGCAGAACCACAACCAACCTGGAGACAGACGGGGAGTGGTTCCTGAAAAAAAATGATATCTGTTTTTCTATTCCTGGATAACACCTTTAACAAAGGTAAAGAAGAATTATGTATATAGTGTAATATCAGGAGAAAAAAATATGACATAAATCACATGAATGCAATAAACACTCTTCACAGTTACGTTTGCTTTGGATGTAGGGGGAGGACTGACCGGCCGGTTCGATCGGACGTGGTCTGAGGGCCCGGCCGGGTAAAGGGTCCGCCACTACTGAGGATCCAGCAGACAGCGCTGCCTTCTTCTGTATGTGCAGCTCACGCACATACAGCAGAAGGCGCCCCCTCTGTGTGAGCCGCATCTATGGCCTACACCGAGAGGAGACGTGGCCTCCGCCCCCACATATTGGCATCTGCACTGTGAAGGAAGGAAGACGTGGGCCCCTGCTGCGCTCCAGAGGATAAGATCGCTGCGTGGGACATCAGGTAAGCATAATTTTTTTTCTTTACCCAGCATGGAGAGGGGGGGGGGGGGGTCGACTCTGCTGCCCAAACCTACTGTGGGGGGACTCTGCTGCCTACACCTACTGTGGGTGGGGGGGGGATCCTGCTGGCTACACCTACTGTGGGGGGACGGGACTCTGCTGCCTTTACCTACTGTGGGAAAACTCTGCTGCCTACACCTACTGTGGGGGGGATCCTGCTGGCTACATCTACTGTCGGGGGGGGGGGGGGGGGACTCTGCTGCCTATACCTACTGTGGGAAAACTCTGCTGCCTACACCTACTGTGGGTTAACTCTGCTGCCTACACCCACTGTGGGGGAACTCTGCTGCCTACACCTAATATGAGGACAAACTACCAAGCTAATAGGAGGGCTACCTACTACCTACATAGGGGGTTTTCATACAGGGGCAGCTATCTGGGGGATTTACCTACAGGGGCATGACTGTTACGCCGAGCGCTCCGGGTCCCTGCTCCTCCCCGGAGCGCTCGCGGCGTCTCTCTCTCTGCAGCGCCCCGGTCAGACCCGCTGACCGGGAGCGCTGCACTGACATTGCCGGCGGGGATGCGATTCGCATAGCGCGACGTGCCCGCTTGCGAATCGCATCCCAAGTCACTCACTTGTCCCGGCCCCCGGCTGTCATGTCCTGGCGCGCGCGGCTCCGCTCCTTAGGGCGCGCGCGCGCCAGCTCTCTAAGATTTAAAGGGCCAGTGCACCAATGATTGGTGCCTGGCCCAATCAGCCTAATTAGCTTCCACCTGCTCCCTGTCCATATTACCTCACTTCCCCTGCACTTCCTTGCCGGATTTTGTTGCCTTGGGCCAGTGAAAGCGTTTAGTGTTGTCCAAAGCCTGTGTTCCAGATCTTCTGCTATCCACATTGACTACTAACCTTGCTGCCTGCCCCGACCTTCTGCTACGTCTGACCTTGCCTTATTTAGTTCTTCTGTCCCACGTCTTCTCAGCAGTCAGCGAGGTTAAGCCATTGCCGGTGGATACGACCTGGTTGCTACCGCCGCAGCAAGACCATCCCGCTTTGCGGCGGGCTCTGGTGAAAACCAGTAGCATCCCTAGAACCGGTCCACCGACACGGTCCACGCCAATCCCTCGCTGACACAGTGGATCCACATCCAGCTAGCCGAATCATAACAGTAGATCCGGCCATGGATCCCGCTGATGTGCCGCTGCCAAGTCTCGCTGACCTATCCACGGTGGTCGCCCAGCAATCGCAGCAAATTGCCCAACAAGGGCAGCAGCTGTCGCAGGTGACCGCCACGTTACAGCAACTTCTGCCACAGCTACAGCAGCAACCATCTCCTCTGCCAGCTCCTGCTCCTCCTCCGCAGCGAGTGGCCGCTCCTAGCCTCCGCTTGTCCCTGCCGGACAAATTTGATGGGGACTCTAGACTCTGCCGTGGCTTCTTGTCAATGTTCCCTACATATGGAGATGTTGTCGGACGAATTTCCTACAGAACGGTCTAAGGTGGCGTTCGTAGTGAGTCTTCTGTCTGTAAAGGCCTTGTCTTGGGCCACACCGCTCTGGGACCGCAATGATCCTGCCACAGCCACAGTCCAGTCCTTCTTCGCTGAAGTCCGTAGTGTCTTCGAGGAACCAGCCCGAGCTTCTTCTGCTGAGACTGCCCTGCTGAACCTGGTCCAGGGTAATTCTTCAGTAGGCGAGTACGCCATCCAATTTCGTACTCTCGCTTCCGAATTATCTTGGAATAACGAGGCTCTCTGCGTGACCTTTAAAAAAGGCCTATCCAGTAACATCAAGGATGTGCTGGCCGCATGAGAGATTCCTGCCAACCTGCATGAACTTATCCATTTGGCCACCCGCATTGACATGCGTTTTTCAGAGAGACACCAGGAGCTCCGCCAGGAAAAAGTCCTTGATCTCTGGGCACCTCTCTCACAGTATCCTTTGCAATCTACCCCTGTGCCTCCCGCCGAGGAGGCTATGCAAGTGGATCGGTCTCGCCTGACCCATGAAGAGAGGACTCGCCGTAGGGATAAAAATTTATGTCTGTACTGCGCCAGTACCGAACATTTCTTGGTGGATTGCCCTATTCGCCATCCACGTCTGGGAAACGCACGCACGCACCCAGCTCACGTGGGTGTGGCGTCTCTTGGTACAAAGTCTGCTTCTCCACGTCTCACTGTGCCCGTGCGGATTTCTCCTTCTGCCAACTCCTCCTTCTCAGCCGTGGCCTGCTTGGACTCTGGTGCTTCTGGAAATTTTATTCTGGACTCTTTGGTGAATAAGTTCTGCATCACGGTGACCCGTCTCGTCAAGCCGCTCTACATTTCTTCGGTCAACGGAGTGAAGTTGGACTGTACTGTGCGTTACCGCACAGAACCCCTCTTAATGTGCATTGGACCTCATCACGAAAAGATTGAATTGTTCGTCCTTCCCAACTGCACCTCTGAAGTCCTCCTCGGTCTGCCATGGCTCCAGCATCATTCTCCCACCCTTGACTGGACCACCGGGGAGATCAAGAATTGGGGCCCTGCTTGCTGCAAGAAATGCCTCACGTCTGCTCCCAGTCCCGTTAGGCAAGCCTCAGTGCCTCCTTCTACACCTGGTCTCCCCAAGGCCTATCAGGACTATGCTTTGCCTCCTCATAGCCCCTGTCCTGGTAACACTCTGCCCCGTGCCAAGCTTCACCCTCTGCCCTCCCTCCCCATTCCCACTCCTGCTGAACTGCCTGCCTTTGATGAGGAAACCCTACAATCGCTCCCAGTGTCCTCGTCCCACGTGAAGCAATTACCGGACAAAAAAAGGGGGAGACCTAGGGGGGGGGGGGGGTACTGTTACGCCGAGCGCTCCGGGTCCCTGCTCCTCCCCGGAGCGCCCGCGGCGTCTCTCTCTCTGCAGCGCCCCGGTCAGACCCGCTGACCGGGAGCGCTGCACTGACATTGCCGGCGGGGATGCGATTCGCATAGCGGGACGCGCCCGCTCGCGAATCGCATCCCAAGTCACTCACCTGTCCCGGCCCCCGGCTGTCATGTCCTGGCGCGCGCGGCTCCGCTCCTTAGCTCTCTAAGATTTAAAGGGCCAGTGCACCAATGATTGGTGCCTGGCCCAATCAGCCTAATTAGCTTCCACCTGCTCCCTGTCCATATAACCTCACTTCCCCTGCACTTCCTTGCCGGATCTTGTTGCCTTGTGCCAGTGAAAGCGTTTAGTGTTGTCCAAAGCCTGTGTTACCTGATCTCCTGCTATCCACATTGACTACGAACCTTGCCGCCTTCCCCGACCTTCTGCCACATCTGACCTTGCCTCTGCCTAGTGCTTCTGTCCCACGCCTTCTCAGCAGTCAGCGAGGTTGAGCCGTTGCCGGTGGATACGACCTGGTTGCTCCTGCCGCAGCAAGATCATCCCGCTTTGCGGCGGGCTCTGGTGAAAACCAGTAGCATCCCTAGAACCGGTCCACCGACACGGTCCACGCCAATCCCTCGCTGACACAGTGGATCCACATCCAGCTAGCCGAATCATAACAATGACTACCTACTTGGGGGACATTACCTACCTGGGGGCATGATCTACTAGGGGTCACTATCTCCTGGGGACATTACCTACCTGTAACTTCCGTAAGCAACACTTTATTTTCTCTCCGCTAACACAAAATACTCTGATAGTGCCCCTCCTGAGACTAGACTCTGGATCTGCCACTGGGTGGAAGGGGTGCTGGCTACCTACTTGACTAACAACCTGGCTACCTAAATATATACCTACATACCTGGCTGCCTAACTACCTACCTACATATCTTGCTACCTACCTACATACTTGGCTACCTAACTATATACATACCATGGCCTTCATACTTGGCTGCCTAACTACCTAGCTAGCAACCTACATATCTGGCTTCCTGATCTAGTACCTATTTACCTGGCTACCTACCTACCTGCCCTTTTACTGTGTGAGACACCAAGGAGGGCATTATTACAGTTTGTGGGCCTATAGATGGAAAAATTATGTCGAGGAGGGGAGGGCACTGGAAAAAGGCAGAGTCCAACATGTTTGTCCTGAAGATGTTAAGAGATCGACATGTCGGACACCGCCGTTCAGAAAAGACGTAATTGTGAGTCCCTTGATGTCACTGTAATCACTTCTATGGTGTACAGATACTGTGTACAGCTGTTATCTACCATCATATGGTCCTGTATATAATCACTTATATAATGTACAGACTCTGTACAGTATACTGGTCTGTGTATAGTGATTTTATTCAGTACAGTATGACGGTATTATCCAGTTATTGTGTGGTGGTATATATTTACTCCTTGTATACCGGTATTATTGGTCATGGAAAATTATTTTACTTACCTTAAAGTGTTTCTTATGTATAAAATGTATTTTGTGTCTAGGAGTGGTGGAGGGATTTGGGTGGAATAGGGGCAGAAGTGTGACCAGCGTCGGAGAATCGCAGGGGGCCCTTGCTTTTTTTGGTCAAGTTGAGTGTTGTCGAGTGGTCAAGTTGAGTGTTGTCGAGTGGTCAAGTTGAGTGTTGTCGAGTGGTCAAGTTGAGTGTTGTTGAGTCGAGTGTTGTCTGTCTGCGCCTGTCTGCATATGATTTTCATGTGGTTGGATCCATAATTCTGGTCTACACCACAGATACACAATTTAAAGGGGTACTCCACTGAAAACATCTTATCCCCTATCCAAAGGATAGCGGAGTACCCCTTTAACCCTTGAGTTCAATGCAACTCATTGAGGGGGAGGGAATGAATGTAAAAATTTACACTTTTTGTAAGGTGTAAAAAAGGACATTTTATATATGAAAATACACTCCAAACCATGTGCGGTCTTAACCCTAAAATTGGTAATTCAGGATTATAGAAAAAGAGCTAATGTCTTCCAAAAACAGCATCACTCTTGTTCTCAGGTTGTGTGTGGTATTACAACTTGGCTCGTTTAATTTCAATGAAACTGTGTTGCAATACCACACACAGCCTGGTTACAGGTGTGGTGCTGTTTTTGGAAGACATTAGCTCTTTTTCTATAATCCTGAATTACCAATTTTTTTTTCTAATCCTGGATAGCACCGTTAGGGTACATTCACACGTACATAATCTGCTGTGGAAAATTCCGCATTAAGTGTGAACGCACCACAAAGGGTTATTCCCATCTGGGACAATTATGGTATACCCTATTGCAAGGTCGAGGGCTGCTCCGCTGGAGGCGGTCAGGAAGCCCAAAACAATTTGCGTAAGTCCCATTAAGGTTAATAGGATTTGCGAAAATTACTTAGCAAATGACGTGGTCTTAAACTGCGGCCCTCCAGATGTTGCAAAACTACAACTCCCAGCATGTTCGGACAGCCAACGGCTGTCCGGGCATGTTGGGAGTTGAAGTTTTGCAACATCTGGAGTACTGCAGTTAAAAGACCACTGCACAAAGGAATGAGATGAGAGGGAAGCCTTGAATTACCTTTCAGGGACAGCGAGGATCCTCTGGAGAAGGCAGACAGGCTTTTGGCTGTCAGGGCATGCTGGGTGTTGAAGTTTTGCAACATCTGGAGGACTGCAGTTAAAAGACCACTGCAAAAAGGAATGAGATGAGAGGGAAGCCTTGAATTACCTTTCAGGGACACCGAGGATCCTCTGAAAAAGGCAGACAGGCTTTTGGCTGTCAGTGCATGTTGGGAGTTGAAGTTTTGCAGCATCTGGAGGACCACCGTTTGAGAACACTGCTCTAGTGTGCTAAATAATGTTATTAGGATTTGCGCAATTGACGTAGCACCGCAAACTCCGTGAGTCAATGAGAGTTACGCAAATTTTAAACGCAGCAATAGAAAAGCACGTAACCGTGGGTATCATTTTAATCGTATTCACTCACAGAATAAAGAAAACATGTCAGTTTTACTGTAAAGAGTAATTGCCTGTCCAGACATGCTGGGAGTTGTAGTTTGTTTTTGCAACAGCTGGAGGCACACTGGTTGGGAAACGCAGCTTTATTACAACAGTTTGTATGGAAAAACAGATATACGTATCATGTGAAGTCAAGGAGAAAAATCTCCAAGAAAAAAATAAATAAAATGAACGCTAAAAAAAAAAAGAGGCAAAAATTTTTGGTGCGGGTTAAAATTTGTCTAATATTTCTGGAAGAAATTCACCTCATCTAGGGAGCTACGGTCCTCATACACATGGAACGCCGCACCGGAGTCGCCATCCATTTACAACCCTGTATGTTACAACGTGTCAGTGAAATATGTAATCACCAAAAGGGATCTCTATAAATATTTAGAAGTAACAAGAAAACCTAATAGCCGCACAATTTATACGATTTAATCTTTGGATTAGTTTTCGGAGTGCGGAGAATCCATTTATACAGTTCTGTAGCCGAAGCCACTCAGGGACGTAATAACATTCATTCATTTCTTCTTCTTTATTAGAATAATAATAATAATAAAGAAAAATGCAGAATTAGCGCAACGTTCACCAGTTAGCATAAGACCACAGAACTCCCAGGAATAAATGGAGCCGGAATCTGGTCACTGATGGGCACAGGTTGGATTTTAAAGGGGTACCGTACTCCGGTGGAAAACCATTTTTTTTTTTAATCAACTGGTGCCAGAAAGTTAAACAGATTTGTACATTACTTCTATATAAAAAAAAATCCTTACAGTACTTATCAGCTGCTGGATGCTCCACAGGAAGTTCTTTTCTTTTTGAATTTATTTTCTGTCTGACCACAGTGCTCTCTGCTGACACCTTTGTCCGTATCAGGAACTGTCCAGATGAGCAAATCCCTATAGCAAACCTCTCCTGCTCTGGTCAGTTCCTGACATGGACAGAGGTGTCAGCAGAGAGCACTGTGGTCAGACAGAAAAGAAATTCAAAAATAAAAGAACTGCTTGTGCAGCATACAGCAGCTGATAAGTACTGGAAGGATTAAGATTTTTAAATAGAAGTCATTTACAAATCTGTTTAACTTTCTGGTACGAGTTGATTTAAAAAAATTGTTTTCAACTGGAGTACCCCTTTAAAGGGGTTATCCAACATAAGGTGATTTTAGTACGTACCTGCCAGGCAGTAATGGACATGCTTAGGAAAGATCTTGTGGTTAAATGGCTATGTTGTAAGATTACCATAATGCTTTGGCTATCTTTTCGTGAACTGACCATTTCCTGTAAGAGTTCGTTCTCTTAAACTACAAATCCCACAGTTCCTTGTTTTTAAGTGTGAGGTCACTTTCCTCCCTCTCACACATGAGCCACCCCACCCATTGAAACACAAATGAGCTGTATTCCATTCAAAAGACCAGTGTTTTCTAACCAGGGTGCCTCCAGCTGTTGCAAAATGATCTCTCTCCCACCCAGCGATCACCCAGCTGTTTGCACACCTGACTAGTGATGTCATGTCACGGCCAAACTGCAACCTGAGAAAACCCGAGACCTGAGTAATTTTGTATGCTGTAGAAAATAAATATTGGGGGCGAAAATCACAGAAGAATTGCAAGACCACCGCCACACACAGGTATAGACACTATATTATTAAAGGGGTACCCCGATGGAAAAACTATATATTTTTTTTTAAATCAACTGGTGCCAGAAACAGGGGCGGATCCAGAGTCGAGTCTCGGGAGGGGCACTATTAGAGTATTTTGTGTTGGCGGACAGAAAATAAGATGTTGCTCACGGAACTTACAATATTATTAAATGTATCATACAGTCCTAACCTTGTTTAAGACTCTTAGGCCATGTTCACATGTCAGAATAATAATCAAATATACCAATTGCCGCAGAATGGGAAAGTGCTAAAGAGGTTTTTACCATTTAAAACTACAGCTCCCAGTATGACCTAAGCAGTGGTGAGGGGATGCTGGGAGTTGTTGTTTCACCCATCATTACTGCAGAACTTCTTCAGTGACTACAGCTCTGATGGGACACACACAGGAGGATACAGAAGGATATCAGTGACTACAGGTGACGTCTTCTCTATAGTGAGGGGAATACACAATGATATCAGTGATTACAGGTGACGTCTTCTCTATAGTGAGGAGAATACACAATGATATCAGTGATTACAGGTGACGTCTTCTCTATAGTGAGGAGAATACACAATGATATCAGTGATTACAGGTGACGTCTTCTCTATAGTCTTTCCTTATCTAATTCAGATGTACATACCTCCAGGAATTGTTCCAGCTAAATCTTCTCTCTGCAGAACTTGATGCCCAGACGTCTCCTCACTATGTCAGCGGATTCTGATCCTCTACATGAAAACAATAATTATTATAATACTGCCAAACACTGTATTCTTCGAATATAATACTGGCACATACCTTCTGAATATAATTCTGACACACTGTACCTCCTGAATATACAACACACTGTACCCTCTGAATATAATACTACCACACACTGTGCCCTCTGAATATAAGACTACCACACACTGTGCCCTTTAAATTTAATACTAACAAAACACTGCACTCTCTGAATATAATACTACCACACACTGCACTCTCTGAATATAATACTACCACACTGTGCCCTCTAAATTTAATACTACCACACACTGCACTCTCTGAATAGAATACTACCACACATTGCACTCTCTGAATATAATACTACCACACACTGTGCCCTCTAAATTGAATACTACCACACACTGCACTCTCTGAATAGAATACTACCACACACTGTACCCTCTGTATATAATACTACCAAACACTGCACTCTCTGAATATAATACTACCACACACTGCACTCTCTGAATATACTACCACACACTGTGCCCTCTAAATTTAATACTACCACACACTGCACTCTCTGAATAGAATACTACCACACACTGTACCCTCTGTATATAATACTACCACACACTGCACTCTCTGAATATAATACTACCACACACTGTACCCTCTAAATTTAATACTACCACACACTGCACTCTCTGAATATAACTTGCTGTGCAGTGCACCCTCTGAATAAAATACCCAAATGTATTGTGGCCCATAAAAAAATGTACCACCCCAGAAATTCCTCATAATCTACAATATACTTCTGAAATGCAAAACACTCTGTGCCTTCACATATAGTAATAATGCCCCATCTTGTGCCCCTACATATAATAATTATGACCCGTCCTGTTCCCCCCACATAATAATGCCCTGTGCCCCTAACATATATTGCCCCCTGTTCTGTGCCCTTCACATATAATTCCCTGTTCTTTGCCCCTCACATATAATGCCCCCATCATGCGTCCCTCACATATAATGCCCCCTGTGCTGTGCCCCTCACATATAATGCCCCCCGTGCTGTGCCCCTCACATATAATGTCCCTTGTGCTGTTCCCCTCACATATAATGCCCCCTGTGCTGTGCCCCTCACATATAATGCCCCCCATGCTGTGCCCCTCACATATAATGCTCCTGTCATATGCCCCACACATATAATGCCCCCTGTGTTGTGCCCTTCACATATAATGCCCCCGTTCTTTGCCCCTCACATATAATGCCCCCATCATGCACCCCTCACATATAATGCCCTGTGCTGTGCCCTTCACATTTAATGCCCCGTTCTTTGCCCCTCACATATAATGCCCTCATCATGCGCCCCTCACATATAATGCCCCCTGTCCTGTCCAGTCAGGGGGCATTATATGTGAGGGGCACAGCACAGAGGGCATTATATGTTTGGGGCACATGACAGGAGCATTATATGTGAGAGGCACAGGACAGGGGGCATTATATGTGAGGGGCGCATGATGGCGCATTATATATGAGGGGCACAGGATGGGGGCATTATATATGAGGGGCGCATGATGGGGGCATTATTTGTGAGGGGCACAGAACAGGGGGCATTATATGTGTGGGGCACAGCACAGGGGGCATTATGTGTGGGGCACAGCACAGGGGGCATTATATCATATAATGCCCCCTGTGCTGTGCCCCACACATAATGCCCCCTGTGCTGTGCCCCACACATATAATGCCCCCTGTGCTGTGCCCCTCACATATAATGCCCCCCTGTGCTGTGCCCACACATATAAATTATATGTGCGGGGGGCACAGCACAGGGGGCATTATATGTGTGGGGCACAGCACAGGGGGTATTATATGTGTGGGGCACAGCACAGGGGGCAATATATCATATAATGCCCCCTGTGCTGTGCCCCACACATATAATACCCCCTGTGCTGTGCCCCACACATATAATGCCCCCTGTGCTGTGCCCCCCACACATATAATTTATATGTGTGGGCACAGCACAGGGGGGCATTATATGTGTGGGGCACAGCACAGGGGGTATTATATGTGTGGGGCACAGCACAGGGGGCATTATATGATATATTGCCCCCTGTGCTGTGCCCCACACATATAATACCCCCTGTGCTGTGCCCCACACATATAATGCCCCCTGTGCTGTGCCCCCCGCACATATAATTTATATGTGTGGGCACAGCACAGGGGGCATTATATGTGAGGGGCACAGCACAGGGGGCCCCCCCCTGTCATGTGCTCTTAACATATAGTGCCCCCAGTGCTTTGCCCTGCAGCACCTCACATTAAAAATTCCCCTTTCTCTCTCCCCCCCCACCCCCCCCCTAAGTTTTTAAATACCCCTCCCCCTCCCATACAGTGCCCTTAACAGTGGCACATATTCCAAATCCCAAATCCCCTGGGCCCTGAGCATACTCTTCTTACTTACTGTATGCTGGCCACGGGGACGGGATTTCCGGGCGCCGGCGCGATCATGTGACGTCATCGCGCCGGCCTGCAGAGGATCGCGTCCCCGCAGCTCACACGCTGTGTACTCACAGCGTGTGAGACTGCCTAGGTTAGTGAATGGTGGAGCGGAAGCTTACAGCTTCGGCTCCACCATTCTAGGGGGCAGGGGACAGCAATCTCGAGGGGGCAATTGCCCCGTTGCCCCCCCCCTGGATCCGCCACTGGCCAGAAAGTTAAACATATTTGTAAATTACTTCTATTAAAAAATCTTAATCCTTCCAGTACTTATTAGCTGCTGAATGCTACAGAGGAAATTCTTTTCTTTTTGGAACACTGATGACATCACGACCACAGTGCTCTCTGCTGACATCTCTGTCCATTTTACCAACCGTGCATAGCAGATGTATGCTAAGGGCAGCATGGTGGCTCAGTGGTTAGCACTGCTGCCTTGCCGTGCTGGGGCCTTGGGTTCAAATCCCACTAAGGACAACAATAAATAAAGACTTATTATTATAATAACTTCAGCAGAGAGCAGTGTGTTTGTGATGTCCTCAGAGAGCATTCCAAAAAGAAAATAATTTCCTCTGTAGTATTCAGCAGCTAATAAATACAGGAAGGATGAAGATTTTTTAATAGAAACAATTTACAAATATGTTTAACTTTCTGGCACCAGTTGATTTAAAAAAAAAAAAAAAAAAAAATTGTTTTTCCACCGGAGTACCCCTTTAACCCCTTAACGACGCAGAATGTATATTTACGTCCTGCGCCAGCTCCCGCGATATGAAGCGGGGTCGCAGCGCGACCCCGCATCACATCGCGTCGGTCCCGGCGCTCATCAACGGCCGGGACCCGCGGCTAATACCACACATCGCCGATCGCGGCAATGTGCGGTATTAACCCTTTAGAAGCGGTGGTCAAAGCTGACCGCCGCTTCTAAAGCGAAAGTATCCCGGCTAGTCAGTCGGACTGTTCGGGACCGCCGCGGTGAAATCGTGGCATCCCGAACAGCTTACAGGACACCGGGAGGGCCCTTACCTGCCTCCTCGGTGTCCGATCGACGAATGACTGCTCCGTGCCTGAGATCCAGGCAGGAGCAGTCAAGCGCCGATAACACTGATCACAGGCGTGTTAATACACGCCAGTGATCAGCATAGGAGATCAGTGTGTGCAGTGTTATAGGTCCCTATGGGATAACAATGATCAGTGTGTGCAGTGTTATAGGTCCCTATGGGACCTATAACACTGCAAAAAAAAAAGTTAAAAAAAAAGTGTTAATAAAGGTCATTTAACCCCTTCCCTAATAAAAGTTTGAATCACCCCCCTTTTCCAATAAAAAAAATAAAACAGTGTAAATAAAAAAAATAAAAAAGCATATGTGGTATCGCCGCATGCGTAAATGTCCGAACTATAAAAATATATCATTAATTAAACCGCACGGTCAATGGCGTATGCGCAAAAGAATCCCAAAGTCAAAAAAAGCGTATTTTGGTCACTTTTTATACCATTAAAAATGAATAAAAAGTGATCAAAAGGTCCGATCAAAACAAAAATTGTACCGTTAAAAACTTGAGATCACAGTGCAAAAAATGAGCCCTCAAACCGCCCTGTATGCGGAAAAATAAAAAAGTTATAGGGGTCAGAAAATGACATTTTTAAACGTATACATTTTCCTGACTAATGTCACTGCAAAGTAGAATTGGTGACGCAAAAAATAAGCCATAATATGGATTTTTAGGTGGAAAATTGAGAGGGTTATGATTTTTAAAAGGTAAGGAGGAAAAAACTAAAGTACAAAAACGGAAAAACCCTGAGTCCTTAAGGGGTTAAGGACCAGGCCATTTTCCACCTTAGGACCAGAGCGTTTTTTGCACATCTGACCACTGTCACTTTAAACATTAATAACTCTGATGCTTTTACTTATCATACTGATTCTGAGATTGTTTTTTCGTGACATATTCTACTTTAACATAGTGGTAAATTTTTGTGGTAACTTGCATCCTTTCTTGGTGAAAAATCCCAAAATTTGATGAAAAATTTGAAAATTTTGCATTTTTCTAACTTTGAAGCTCTCTGCTTGTAAGGAAAATGGATATTCCAAATAAACATTTTTTTTGATTCACATATACAATATGTCTACTTTATGTTTGCATCATAAAATTGACGAGTTTTTACTTTTGGAAGACACCAGAGGGCTTCAAAGTTCAGCAGCAATTTTCCAATTTTTCACAAAATTTTCAAACGCACTATTTTTTAGGGACCAGTTCAGGTTTGAAGTGAATTTGAAGGGTCTTCATATTAGAAATACCCCACAAATGACCCCATTATAAAAACTGCACCCCTAAAAGTATTCAAAATGAAATTCAGTCAGCATTTTAACCCTTTAGGGGTTTCACAGGAATAGCAGCAAAGTGAAGGAGAAAATTCACAATCTTCATTTTTTACACTCGCATGTTCTTGTAGACCCAATTTTTGAATTTTTACAAGGGGTAAAAGGAGAAAATTTTTACTTATATTTGTAGCCCAATTTCTCTCGAGTAAGCACATACCTCATATGTCTATGTAAATTGTTCGGCGAGCGCAGTAGAGGGCTCAGAAGGGAAGGAGTGACAAGGGGATTTTGGAGAGTACATTTTTCTGAAATGGTTTTTGGGGGGCATGTTGCATTTAGGAAGCCCCTATGGTGCCAGAACAGCAAAAAACAAAACAAAACACATGCCATACCATTTTGGAAACTAGACCCCTTGAGGAACGTAACAAGGAATAAAGTGAGCCTTAATACCCCACAGGTGTTTCACGACTTTTGCATATGTAAAAAATTTTTTTTTATTTTTCACTAAAATGTGTGTTTCCCCCCAAATTTCACATTTTTGCAAGGGTTAATAGCAGAAAATACCCCCCAAAATTTGTAACCCCATCTCTTCTGAGTATGGAGGTACCCCATAAATTGACCTGAAGTGCACTACGGGCGAACTACAATTCTCAGAAGAGAAGGAGTCATATTTGGCTTTTTGAGAGCAAATTTTGCTCCTGGGGCATGTCGCATTTAGGAAGCCCCTATGGTGCCAGAACAGCAAAAAAAAAAACACATGGCATACCATTTTGGAAACTAGACCCCTTGAGGAACGTAACAAGGAATAAAGCGAGCCTTAATACCCCACAGGGGTTTCACGACTTTTGCATATGTAAAAAAAAATTTCACATTTTTGCAAGGGTTAATAGCAGAAAAGACCCCCCAAAATTTGTAACCCCATCTCTTCTGAGTATGGAAATACCCCATGTGGCGACGTCAAGTGCTCTGCTGGCGTACTACAATGCTCAGAAGAGAAGGAGCGCCATTGAGCTTTTGGGAAAAAATTGTTTGGAATGGAAGTCAGGGGCCATGTGCGTTTACAGAGCCCCCCCCCTCTGGTGCCAGAGCAGTGGACCCACCCACATGTGACCCTATTTTCGAAACTACACCCCTCACAGAATTTAATAAAGGGTGCAGTGAGTATTTACACCCCACTGGCGTTTCACAGATCTTTGGAACAGTGGGCTGTGCAAATGAAAAATAAAATTTTTCATTTTCACGGACCACTGTTGCAAAAATCTGTCAGACCCCTGTAGGGCGTAAATGCTCACTGTACCCCTTATTACATTACGTGAGGGGTGTAGTTTCCAAAATGGGATCACATGTGGGTATTTCTTTTTTTGCGTTTATGTCAGAACCGCTGTAAAATCAGCCACCCCTGTGCAAATCACCAATTTAGGCCTCAAATGTACATAGTGCGCTCTGACTCCTGAGCCTTGTTGTGCAATTAGCATATTAGTGTAAAATGTTTTATTTTTTTACACTAACAAGCTGGAGTAGCCCCAAATTTTCCTTTTCATAAGGGGTAAAAGGAGAAAAAGCCCCCCAAAATTTGTAGTGCAATTTCTCCCGAGTACGGAGATACCCCATATGTGGCTCTAAACTGTTTCCTTGAAATACGACAGGGCTTCGAAGTGAGAGAGCGTCATGCGCATTTGAGGACTAAATTAGGGATCACATAGGGTGGACATAGTGGTATTCTACGCCAGTGATTCCCAAACAGGGTGCCTCCAGCTGTTGCTAAATTCCCAGCATGCCTGGACAGTCAGTGGCTGTCCGGAAATGCTGGGAGTTGTTGTTTTGCAACAGCTGGAGGCTCCGCTTTGGAAACACTGCCATAAAGTACGGTTTACATTTTTATTGGGGGGGGGGGGGGGGGCAGTGTAAGGGGTGTATATGTAGTGTTTTACTCTTTATTATGTGTTAGTGTAGTGTTTTTAGGGTACATTCGCACTGGCGTGTTACGGTGAGTTTCCCGCTAGGAGTTTGAGCTGCGGCGAAAAATTTGCCGGAGCCTAAACTTGAAGCAGGAAACTTACTGTAAACCTGCCTATGTGAATGTACCCCGTACGTGTATATGTCTGTGTATATATGTGTCTGTGTCTGTGAATATATGTGTCTGTGTTGTCTGTGTGTCTGTTTATATATGTGTCTGTGTGTTGTCTGTGTATATGTGTCTTTGCGTATATATGTGTCTGTGTATATATGTGTCTGTGTGTTGTCTCTGTGTATATGTGTCTGTGTATATATTTGTCTGTGAGTCCGTGTGTATATATGTCTGTGTGTTGTCTGTGTGTGTTTATATGTGTATTTATAAGTGCCTGTCTCTGTATGTGTTGTCTGTGTCAGTGTGTGTGTGTGTGTGTGTGGGGGGGGGGGGGTTTGCGGTTGAGCTGCCTAATCTGGGGGACAACTATGCTGCCTAATCAGGGGGACAACTATGTTGCCTAATCTGGGGAACAACTATGCTCCTAATCTGTGGGACAACTATGCTGCCTAATCTAGAGGACAGCTATGCTGCCTAATCTGGGGGACAACTATGCTGCCTAATCTGGGGGACAACTATGCTGCCTAATCTGGGGGAAAATGTTGCTAATCTGGGGGAAACTATGCTGCCTAATCTGGGGGTAAACTACCCGGCCCTTCACAATTTTTTTGTTTCTAATGTGGCCCCATGGAAAAAATAATTGCCCACCCCCTGAGATAGAGGGTTATTATGAGGAAGGCGAGACAGAGGACCCAGACACATCGTGGCAGTATGCAGTGGAGATGGAGGAAGGTAGTCCCTCCGAGTCACTTGTACAAATGGCACGATGCATGCCCACTTGCTCGTTTAGTGACCCCCAAATTGTCAACATTCGGCAGCGGAATGACTTCTGGCTCTCCACCTTATTGGACCCTCGCTCTCGCCTCAAAATGGGGGCCTTTTTTACACCCACTGAGAGGGAGGACAAACTGGCCTACTACAGAGAGATCCTACATATTCAGTTGGCCGATGCCTATCGGTGCCATCGTCCATCCTCTCGCAGGTCTGACTCAGGGGGCCCTCTGCACTCACCTTCCACTGCCATGGCTTCTGGGGAGGGGTGGGGTGGCAGGAACAAAACCAGCTCCATCAGCAGCAGTCTACAGTCGCTGATGAGTACCTTTCTTCACCCGCATAGTGAAGCAACTCATCAGCAGGTGGTGGCATACCTTGACATGGCCATGCCAACCCACATTGAAGATCCGCTGGACTTCTGGGCAGCCAAACTTGATTTGTGGCTGCAACTAGCAGAGTTTGCCCTGGAAAAGCTGTCCTTCCTGGCCAGTAGTGTGCCATCAGAGCGGGTGTTTACTGTGGCGGGGGCCATAGTAACCCCAAGGAGAACTCGTCTGTCCACGAAAAATGTGGAGAGACTGACCTTTGTGAAGATGAATCAGGCATAGATCAGCCAGGATTTCCACCCACCAATGCCTGATGCATCAGAGTAAATTGACCATGGTGCCATGCCAACACTGCACAAATATGGATAGTGCCAAACATATTTAAGGTGCTGCTCCCCAGTTACAGAAATTCCTCTGCATCAGACCACAAGTAAGTAATGAGGATATGCATAACGTAAAACTTAACATTTCCTAGGATAAAATATATGGACCAGAATTTTTTTTATATGTACGAAAAGGAAAGGTGCGCAAAAAACACCATGTGCCACCTACACCACCAAGTAATGATGTGATGCAAAGACCTCTAAAAGGTGGAAGGGAACAACGCATGGTCCATTGTAACCGGTGGGGGTAAAAACTTCCCCCTTAAGGCCCTACTCTCGCCCTATTAGTTTCCTTCTTGGCAAGTGTTGTTCACCTTAAAAAGGGCGGCCCCACACAGGAAACTCTCTCTATTTCCACCTAAAAAAAACTGCAATTTCCCAGGGTTTTTAGTTGGAAATAGGGAGAGGTTCCTGTGTGGGGCCACCCTTTTTAGGGCGAGTAACACTTGCCAAGAAGGGAATTAATAATGCGAGAGTAGGGCCTTAAAGGGGAAGTGTTTACCCCCACCGGTTACAATGGACAATACGTTGTTCCCTTCCACCTTTTAGAGGTCTTTGCATCACATCAATACTTGGTGGTTTAGGTAGCATATTGTGTTTTTTTGCTCACCTTTCCTTTTTTTTAAATAAAAGAATAATTTGAAACCATATATTTTATCCTAAGAATGTTTTTAAAAGTTAAGTTTTTCGGAATGCATATCTTTAATACTCACTTGTGCACACTAACACTTTCTGGACTCCTGATGCTGCTGATGCCACCTCCAGGCTGTCTCATTCTGCCACCATATGTTCTCTTCATGCTGATGCCTGCTCCAGGCTGTCTCATTCTGCCACCATATGTTCTCATGCTGATGCCAACTCCAGGCTGTCTCATTCTGCCACCATATGTTCTCCTCATGCTTCCGCCACCTCCAGGCTGTGTCATTCAGCCACTATATGCTGCCGCCACCTCCAGGCTGTGTCATTCAGCCACTATATGGTCTCCTCATGCTGCCGCCACCTCCAGGCTGTGTCATTCAGCCACTATATGGTCTCGTCAGGCTGTTGCCAACTCCAGGCTGTGTCATTCTGCAAGATTATGGTCTCCTCATGCTGCTGCCACCTCCAGGCTGTGTCACTGTAAAACTTTTTAGGTTTATTTATTTGAAATCTTCAATTTAAATGTTAAAAAATATCTTTAATCTTTTAAATTGTGAGGCCCTATGGTCTGGTCAGCCTGTTGCCAACTCCAAGCTGTGTCATTCAGCCACTATTTGGTCTCGTCTGGCTGTTGCCACCTCCAGGCTGGGTCATTTAGCCACTATATGGTCTCCTCATGCTGTTGTCACCTCCAGGCTGTGTCATTCAGGCACTATATGATCTCCTCATGCTGCCGCCACCTCCACGCTGTGTCATTCGGACACTATGTGGTCTTCTCATGCTTCCACCACCTCCAGGATTTGCCATTCAGCCGCTATATGGTCTCCTCATACTGATGCCACCTCCAGGCTTTGTTATTCAGCCGCTATATGGTCTCCTCATGCTTCCGCCACCTACAGGCTGTGTCATTCAGCCACTATATGGTCTCCTCATGTTGCCGCCACCTCCATTGTATCATTCTGCCACCATATGGTCTTCTCATACTGCTGCCACCTCCAGGCTCTGTCATTGTACTGCTCTGCGACAGTGATTCTAATAGCAATGCCTGAAATCATCAAGCCATACTGAATAACAGTATTATTTCTCTAAGACAGTACACTCCCTATGAGTGTTACGACAAGGCAAAGTGTTCTACACCCCTATTGGCTCTCTGTAGGCCATAAAAAGCTGATTTTAATAGCGATCCTCTGCAGGTAAATTCTGACCAAACCAAATTTTTTCAAAAAATTTGGCGAATTGGTCAAATCGAATTTTTCAAAAAATGTGCTCATCTCTAGTCCCAGCGCCCGGACCCCCATGATCAGACATCTTATCCCCTATCCAAAGATAAGATAACATGTATAGGGGTGGTGGACCCCTTTAAAGGGGTACTTAAGTCAGCTGGTGCCAGAAAGTTAAAAATATTTGTAAAGTACTTTTAGTTAAAAATCTTAATCCTTCCTGTACTTATCAGCTGCTGTATGCTCCACAGGAAGTTCTTTTCTTTTTTAATTTATCTTCTGTCTGACCACAGTGCTCTCTGCTGACACCTCTGTCCATGTCAGGAACTGTCCAGAGCAGGATAGGTTTGCTATGGGGATTTGCTCCTAATCTGGACAGTTCCTAACATGGAAAGAGGTGTCAACAGAGAGCACTGTGGTCACTGTGGAGCATGTAGCAGCTGACAAGTACTATCAGGATTAAGATTTTTAAATAGAAGTAATTTACAACCCTGTTTAACTTTTTGGCACCAGTTGATTTAAAAAAAATGTTTTCCACCGGAGTACCCCTTTAACCCCTTATGTCCTGTACACACTGTGATATTTTGATGCGATGTTCTTGGTCATAACTTATTAGGATTTATCTCACAGATAAGCCAACCCCACTCATGAATCATGAATAGACTCAAGCTTGGCGGAGGCTTTTTAAGCCTTTTTCTGCGGTTGTCCATTAACCGCGATATAATGCACCAGGTTTTTTCTACTTAATTTAAAAGCTTTCCATTAAATGCATCTGTAATAATTAAGAGGCTGCGTATGCAGAACAGATTTATGGGTCTTAACTGGGGTTAATGCACTAAGATGGCGCGTGCCAGCAAATAGCATGGAGGAAAGCATGGATAATAACTAGAAAAACAACAACAACAACAACAACAACAACAACAACAAGCCTCACAGGGGGCATCGGGAATCCACAGCAACAAACCCAAAGAAAAACAACAAAAAGTAGAGTCAAATTATATCACTTATTATACTATGTAGAATGGAAGCATAAAAATTACAGCATAGAAAACTTAGGGTACATTCACTCCACCTTTCAGAGATCCGGCGCCGAATCTAATTTATTTCAGATAATGACTCCGGTCGGCTCATATTTGCCCCGTATCCGGTTTTGTAGCCAAACTGTATGCCGCAGTTTTCACAAAACCGGATATGGGGCAAAAATAGACCGACGTCACTATCTGACTCCGGTCGGCGCATTTAAGTGAATGGGACTTGGCACCGGTCCTGCAGCCGGATCTCTGAAATGCGGTGTGAATGAACCCTTAGGAGACCGTACAAACAAAATAAAAATAAATATGAAAATAAAATATGAAATATAATATGTTTTTAACAGAGCTGTAGCTAGCTCATTTTGCGCCCAAGGCAAGCCCAGAAAATTACTAATAAATAAATAAGAGGTTAAAAAAGTGGTTCTGGAGTATAATACAGGATATAACTCAGGATCAGTACAGGGTAAGTAATGTAATGTATGTACACAGTGACCTCACCAGCAGAATAGTGAGTACAGCTCTGGAGTATAATACAGGATATAACTCAGGATCAGTACAGGGTAAGTAATGTAATGTATGTACACAGTGACCTCACCAGCAGAATAGTGAGTACAGCTCTGGGGTATAATACAGGATATAACTCAGGATCAGTTCAGGATAAGTAATGTAATGTATGTACACAGTGACCTCACCAGCAGAATAGTGAGTACAGCTCTGGAGTATAATACAGGATATAACTCAGGATCAGTACAGGGTAAGTAATGTAATGTATGTGCACAGTGACCTCACCAGCAGAATAGTGAGTACAGCTCTGGGGTATAATACAGGATATAACTCAGGATCAGTACAGGGTAAGTAATGTAATGTATGTGCACAGTGACCTCACCAGCAGAATAGTGAGTACAGCTCTGGAGTATAATACAGGATATAACGCAGGATCAGTACAGGATAAGTAATGTGATGTATGTGCACAGTGACCTCACCAGCAGAATAGTGAGTACAGCTCTGGAGTATAATACAGGATATAACTCAGGATCAGTAATGCAATGTATGTACACAGTGACCTCACCAGCAGAATAGTGAGTATAGCTCTGGAGTATAATACAGGATATAACTCAGGATCAGTACAGGATAAGTAAAGTAATGTATGTGCACAGTGACCTCACCAGCAGAATAGTGTGTGCAGCTATGGAGTATAATACAGGATACAACTCAGGATCAGTGCAGGATAAGAAATGTAATGTATGTACACAGTGACCTCATCAGCAGAATAGTGAGTACAGCTCTGGAGTATAATACAGGATATATCAGGATCAGTACAGGAGAAGTAAAGTCATGTATGTACACAGTGACCCCACCAGCAGAATAGTGAGTACAGCTCTGGAGTATAATACAGGATATAACTCAGGAACAGTACAGGATAAGTAATGTAATGTATGTACACAGTGACCCCAGCAGAACAGTGAGTACAGCTCTGGAGTATAATACAGGATGAGGATGTAACATTAGTAGAATGCCCATACTATATTATATAAAAAAACAAACAAACCTGTTCTCACCTCCAGCGATCATGCTGTGCCCTGCTTCGGTCCCTGGGTGCAGTCCTCTTCCTGAGCTGCAGTAGGACGCTTGTGCCCGGAGTGACAACTTGGCCCAGTGTGTCATACTGCTGCTGAGCCAACCACTGACTGTAGTGATGTCCCGCCTCAGCCAGCTTAGCAGCAGCATGATACACTGGGTCACTATGTCACTCCGGGCCCAAGCCTCCCACTGAAGCTCAGGAAGAGGACTGCACCTGGGGACCGGAGCAGGGCACAGCGGGAACTCTGCAGGTGAGTTGAGGTTTATTATATTATATTTTATAGCAGAGATAAAAGGGAAAGATCAGCTCACCAATGTAGCAGCTTCTTGCGGATTCCAGCGCAACCTTCCTCGTTTAAAGCAAACGGAGCCGTGTCTCCAGGTGAGGTAATCAGCAAGGGATGAAACGGAACATCTGTCTCCCAGTCGGTAAAATCCAAGGTTTATTAAATCATTTTAAAATCCAAGTGTAACAGGCAAATAGGACATAAACACACAAACGAAACGCACCAACGCGTTTCGACTTGTTAAAATGAATAAAATCCAGTGAGTGCTGCTCCTCCAGTATCAACGACATTCTACACTGCTCAAAAAAAATAAAGGGGACACTAAGATAACACATCCTAGAGCTGAATGAATGAACTAATCGTATGAAATACTTTCGCCTTTACATAGTTGAATGCGCTGACAACAAAATCACACAAAAATTATCAATCGAAATGAAATGTATCAACCCCTGGAGGTCTGGATATGGAGTCACACTCAAAATCACAGTGGAAAACCCCACTACAGGCCGATCCAACTTTATGTAATGTCCTTAATACAAGTCCCAATGAGGCTCAGTAGTGTGTGTGGCCTCCACGTGCCCGTATGACCTCCCTACAACGCCTGGGCATGATCCTGATGAGGTGGAGGATGGTCTCCTGAGGGATGTCCTCCCAGACCTGGACTAAAGCATCCGCCAACTCCTGGACAGTCTGTGGTGGATGGAGCGAGACGTCCAAGATGTGCTCAATCGGATTCAGGTCTGGAGAACGGACGGGCCAGTCCATAGTGTGGTAAGCCTCGGGGGGTGTAGGGTAGCTGGGGGGTTGCTGAGCAGGTATCAGGGGTTTATTAACGCTTGTCACTCGTGACACCAGGGTGAGGGTTAAATGCTGAGGTAATGCTGGGCCTATCGCCACCCTTCCAAAGAGCGATAGGTGAGTGCAGAATAACGGATTGTCCACAACCAGTGCTTAGCTGATAACTTGTTGAAACTTTACTGAAGATTTTCTGTAACATGCAGTAACTGATAACAGTCCAGATAACAGTCTATATACAGCTGAGCAGCGATTGACAGTGGTTGGGATCGGGTAAGTTCTCTTTAGTTTAGGAGGATTTTGTAGCATAGATCCGCTGGATTTAGGGATAGGTTTAGGTCCAGTGATCCTGCGGAGTTAGAAGGGAATTGTAAGAACTCACAGTCTTTAGCGTAGGCCGAGGCCGCAAGGCTTTGGCCTAGTAATTGTCTTTGGAAGTTGCAGAGGTCCTACCTCATCCAGTGTCAGCAACCCAAGAGAGAGATTAATGGCTGCAGCTCCCTTATATGGGCAGAGGCTGAGCAGTTTTGGATTGGTCCATGACAGCTGTCACTCACCGTTACATGGCATTGTGGGTGAACACTTGACACAAGAACCACCGAAGGTCCTTCAACAAACCATAGAGTTCTGAACACCGAGTCACATGACCTAAGGTCCTGCAATGCTAACAGGTAGGCATTTAAATATACATATTTACACGGATATTTATATGAATATTAGCTAACTGAGGGGTGACGAGGGGCTAACTAGAAAAGAGGGACTCCACCGTTCCTAGGAACTCTGACTTTGGGGACCTTTACCAAGGTACGGCATGCAATACAGTACCGTAACACCACAATAGCATCAATGCCTTCCTTTTACGGGAACTGCTGACACACTCCAGCCACATGAGGTCTAGCCTTGTCTTGTATTAGGAGGAACCCAGGACCAACCGCACCAGTATATGGTCTCACAAAGGGTCTGAGGATCACATCTCGGTGCCTAATGGCAGTCAGGCTACCTATGAAGGGCTGTGTGGCCCCCAAAGAATTCCACCCCACACCATTACTGACCCCCCGCCAAACCGGTCATGCTGGAGGATGTTGCAGGCAGCAGAACGTTCTCCACGGCGTCTCCAGACTTTGTCACGTCTGTCACATGTGCTCAGTATGAACCTGCTTTCATCTGTGAAGAGCACAGGGTGCCAGTGGTGAATTTGCCAATCTTGGTGTTCTCTGGCAAATGCCAAACGTCCTGCACAGTGTTGGGCTGTAAGCACAACCCCCACCTGTGGACGTCGGGCCCTCATACCACCCTCATGGAGTCTGGTTCTGACTGTTTGAGTGGACACATGCACATTTGTGGCCTGCTGGAGGTCATTTTGCAGGGCTCTGGCAGTGCTCCTCCAGCTCCTCCTTGCACAAAGGTGGAGGTAGCGGTCCTGCTGCTGGGTTGTTGCCCTCCTACGGCCTCCTCCATGTCTCCTGATGTACTGGCCTATCTCCTGGTAGCGCCTCCATGCTCTGGACACTACGCTGACAGACACAGCAAACCTTCTTGCCACAGCTTGCATTGATGTGCCATCCTGGATGAGCTGCACTACCTGCACTACCTCATGCTACCACTAGAGTGAAAGCACCGCCAGCATTCAAAAGTCACCAAAACATCAGCCAGGAAGCATAGGAATTGAGAAGTGGTCTGTGGTCAACACCAGCAGAACCACTCCTTTATTGGGGGTTTCTTGGTAATTGCCTTTAATTTCCACCTGTTGTCTGTTCCATGTGAAATTGATTGTCAATCAGTGTTCTTCCTGAGTGGACAGTGGGATCTCACACAAGTGTCACTGACTTGGAGTTACATTGTGTTGTTTAAGTGTTCCCTTTATTCGTTTGAGCTGTGTATATAAACCTCTGAGTATCAAATTAATAAAACTCACATTGATGTTTATGAAAAACCAATACAAATACAATAAAAACCGATCCTGTTTCGATGTGATTCACACGTCTTCATCTTACAGTATAGGGACTGCCCATTCGTCATCGATAAACAATAATACAATACACAAAGCACTTGTTATATCCTCCTAAAAATCTATATATAACAGCCATAAAATAGCCGTACACATCATTATATACAAAAAAGGAGAGAAAAACACACAAACTGATCTATAATTACCTGAACGTTCAGGAAAAGCTCGTCTGAAACACAATGAGCCGCCATGTTGATGCCTCTTGCGTCCTTCCGTGGATCAGGCATCATTGCGACAAACATTTGCCTTCTGGGATCATATCTTAGAATTATCACTTGTATAAAAGAATAATTCTGTAATATGGTGACACTTTACAATATATCTGCCATGTACATGACTGGAGCCTCAGTGAAATACTATCTTTAGCCTTGGGGGGTCATTTCAATCATGCAGGGCTATAGGAAATACCTTTATAACTAGTGTTGAGCAGCATAGGCCATCTTCGAATTTTCGATATTTTGCGAATATATGGACGAATATTCGTCATATATTCGCTAAATTCGCATATTCGTAATATTCGCGTTTTATTTTAGCATATGTGAAAATTCGCATATGTGAAAAGTAGCATATACAAAAATTTTGCATATGCGGAAATTCGCATATGTGAAAATTAGCATATGCAAATTTTTGTGTATGCGAAAATTTGCACGCCTGTCTCACACAGTAGTATTAGAGCCTTCTTTACACCACACAAGCTGGAAGCAGAGAGGGGTGATCACTGGGATGTGTACTGTGAAAAAAAAAAACAACGAATATTCGTAATTACGAATATATAGTGCTATATTCGCAAATATTCACAAATTCGCGAATATGCGATATTCGCGAATAAAATTTGCATTGCGAATATTTGCGAGCAACACTATTTATAACGATGATGTTTAGCCACCTATATCAGAAGCTTTTCCTGGGTTCTAACAATGGCTCCAAGTACTCTGATACCCCCAGGACTTAAAGCAGGTTGCGCATTAATGGTGACCTCCGGTGGAAATTGATTTTTTTTAAATCAACTGGTCCCAAAAAGTTTAAAAGATTTGTAAATTACTTCTATTTAAAAATCTTAATCCTTCCTGTACTTATCAGCTGCTGTATGCCCCACAGGAAGTTATTTTCTTTTTTAATTTATTTTCTGTCTGACCACAGTGCTCTCTGCTGACACCTCTGTCCGTGTCAGGAACGGTCCAGAGCAGGCGCAAATCCCCATAGCAAATCTCTCCTGCTCTGGACAGTTCCTGACATGGACAGAGGTGTCAGCAGTGAGCACTGTAGTCACACTGGAAAGAGCTACACAACTTCTTCTGGAGCATACAGCAACTAAGTACTGGAAGGATTGGGAATTTTAAACAAAAGTAATTTACATATCTGTATAACTTTCTGGCACCAGTTGATTTAAAAAAAAACAATTGTTTTTCACCGGAGTACCCCTTTAACCCCTTAAGGACGCAGCCCATTTGGGCCTTAAGGACGCAGACAATTTCATTTTTAAGTTTTTGTTTTTTCCTCCTCGCCTTCAAAAAATCATAACTCTTTTATATTTTCATCCACAGACTAGTATGAGGGCTTGTTTTTTGCGCGACCAGTTGTCCGTTGTAATGCCATCACTCACTTTACCATTTAATGTATGGCGCAACCAAAAAAATACTATTTGTGTGGGGAAATTAAAAAGAAAACCGCAATTTTGCTAATTTTGCAAGGTTTTGTTTTCACGTCGTACAATTTATGGTAAAAATGACGTGTTCTTTATTCTTTGGGTCAATACGATTAAAATAATACCCAAGATAACACACTTTTCTATTACTGTTGCGCTTAAAAAAAATCACAAACTTTTAAACCAAATTAGTATGTTTAAAATCCCTGTTACGCCTAGCGCTCCGGGTCCCCGCTCCTCCCCGGAGCGCTCACGGCGTCTTTCTCCCTGCAGCTCCCCGGTCAGCGCTGACCGGGAGCGCTGCTCTGCCATGGCCGTTGGGGATGCGATTCGCACAGCGGGACGCGCCCGCTCGCGAATCGCATCCCAGGTCACTTACCCGTTCCCGTCTCCTGCGGTCATGTGCTGGCGCGCGCGGCTCCGCTCTCTAGGGCGCGCGCGCGCCAGCTCCCTGAGACTTAAAGGGCCAGTGCACCAATGATTGGTGCCTGGCCCAATTAGCTTAATTGGTTCCCACCTGTTTCCCTGGCTATATCTAGTCTCCTCCCTTGCACTCCCTGGCCGGATCTTGTTGCCTTGTGCCAGTGAAAGCGTTTAGTGTTGTCCAAAGCCTGTGTACCTGAACTTCTGCTACCCATCCTGACTACGAACCTTGCCGCCTGCCCCCGACCTTCTGCTACGTCTGACCTTGCTTCTGCCTACTCCCTTGTACCGCGCCCATCTTCAGCAGCCAGAGAGGTGAGCCGTTGCTAGTGGATACGACCTGGTCACTACCGCCGCAGCAAGACCATCCCGCTTTGCGGCGGGCTCTGGTGAAAACCAGTAGTGGCTTAGAACCGGTCCACTAGCACGGTCCACGCCAATCCCTCTCTGGCACAGAGGATCCACTACCTGGAAGCCGAATCGTGACAGTAGATCCGGCCATGGATCCCGCTGAGGTGCCCCTGCCAAGTCTCGCTGACCTTACCACGGTGGTCGCTCAGCAATCGCAGCAGATTGCCCAACAAGGACAGCAGCTGTCGCAGTTGACCGCCACGTTACAGCAACTTCTGCCCCTGCTACAGCAGCAACCATCTCCTCCGCCAGCTCCTGCACCTCCTCCGCAGCGAGTGGCCGCTCCTAGCCTCCGCTTGTCCCTGCCGGACAAATTTGATGGGGACTCCAGACTCTGCCGTGGATTTTTGTCTCAGTGTTCCCTGCATATGGAGATGATGTCGGACTTGTTTCCTTCAGAACGGTCTAAGGTGGCGTTCGTAGTGAGCCTTCTTTCAGGAAAGGCCTTGTCTTGGGCCACACCGCTCTGGGACCGCAATGATCCTGCCACAGCCACAGTCCAGGCCTTCTTCACTGAACTCCGGAGTGTCTTCGAAGAGCCAGCCCGAGCTTCTTCTGCCGAGACTGCCCTGTTGAACCTGGTCCAGGGTAATTCTTCCGTTGGCGAGTATGCCGTACAATTCCGCACTCTTGCTTCAGAATTATCCTGGAATAACGAGGCTCTCTGCGCGACCTTTAAAAAAGGCCTATCCAGTCGCATCAAGGATGTGCTGGCCGCACGAGAGATTCCTGCCAATCTGCAAGAACTCATCCATCTAGCTACCCGCATTGACATGCGTTTTTCTGAGCGACACCAAGAGCTCCGCCAGGAAAAAGACTTAGATCTCTGGGCACCTCTCCCACAGTATCCGTTGCAATCTACGCCTGGGCCTCCCGCCGAGGAGGCCATGCAAGTGGATAAGTCTCGCCTGACCCAGGAAGAGAGGAATCGCCGCAGGGAAGAACATCTCTGTCTTTACTGTGCCAGTACCGAGCATTTCTTGGTGGATTGCCCTATCCGTCCTCCACGCCTGGGAAACGCACGCACGCACCCAGCTCACGTGGGTGTGGCGTCTCTTGGTTCCATGTCTGCTCCTCCACGTCTCACGGTACCCGTGCGGATTTCTTCTTCAGCCAGCTCTCCCCTCTCAGCCGTGGCCTGTCTGGACTCTGGAGCTTCTGGGAATTTTATTCGGGAGTCCTTTGTGAATAAATTCCATATTCCGGTGACCCGTCTTGTCAAGCCACTCCACATTTCCGCGGTCAACGGAGCCAGGTTGGACTGTACCATACGTTTCCGCACGGAGCCCCTTCTTATGAGCATCGGATCTCATCACGAGAGGATTGAACTTTTGGTCCTCCCCAAGTGCACCTCGGAAATTCTCCTTGGACTTCCCTGGCTTCAACTTCATTCCCCAACCCTGGATTGGTCCACTGGGGAGATCAAGAGTTGGGGGTCCTCTTGTGCCAAGAACTGTCTAAAACCGGTTCCCAGTAACCCTTGCCGTAACTCTGTGGTTCCTCCTGTATCCGGTCCCCCTAAGGTCATTAAGGACTCTACCTGCCACAGGAAATGCCCCTCCCCCCCTCCCAGTTCCATCAGGCAAGCTTCTGTGTCCCCTCATGGCCCTCGTCCTGGTGTCACACTGCCCCGTGTCAGGTCTCGCCCTCTGCCCTCTCTCCCCATTCCTACTCCTGCGGTTCTGCCTGCCGTTGAGGAATCCCTCCATCCTTTCCCGGTGTCCTCATCCCAGGGGAGGCAGTTACCCGATAAAGAGAAGGGGAGACCTAAGGGGGGGGGTACTGTTACGCCTAGCGCTCCGGGTCCCCGCTCCTCCCCGGAGCGCTCACGGCGTCTTTCTCCCTGCAGCTCCCCGGTCAGCGCTGACCGGGAGCGCTGCTCTGCCATGGCCGTTGGGGATGCGATTCGCACAGCGGGACGCGCCCGCTCGCGAATCGCATCCCAGGTCACTTACCCGTTCCCGTCTCCTGCGGTCATGTGCTGGCGCGCGCGGCTCCGCTCTCTAGGGCGCGCGCGCGCCAGCTCCCTGAGACTTAAAGGGCCAGTGCACCAATGATTGGTGCCTGGCCCAATTAGCTTAATTGGTTCCCACCTGTTTCCCTGGCTATATCTAGTCTCCTCCCTTGCACTCCCTGGCCGGATCTTGTTGCCTTGTGCCAGTGAAAGCGTTTAGTGTTGTCCAAAGCCTGTGTACCTGAACTTCTGCTACCCATCCTGACTACGAACCTTGCCGCCTGCCCCCGACCTTCTGCTACGTCTGACCTTGCTTCTGCCTACTCCCTTGTACCGCGCCCATCTTCAGCAGCCAGAGAGGTGAGCCGTTGCTAGTGGATACGACCTGGTCACTACCGCCGCAGCAAGACCATCCCGCTTTGCGGCGGGCTCTGGTGAAAACCAGTAGTGGCTTAGAACCGGTCCACTAGCACGGTCCACGCCAATCCCTCTCTGGCACAGAGGATCCACTACCTGGAAGCCGAATCGTGACAATCCCCCTATTTTGAAGACCTATAACTTTTTTATTTTTCTGTATAAGCGGCGGTATGGGAGCTAATTTTTTGCGCCTTGATCTGTACTTTTTATTGATACCATATTTGCTTATATAGAACTTTTAATCAATTTTTTATAAAAAAATTTGGGAATAAAATGTTATAAAAAAAAGCATCTATTTTGGAATTTTTTATTTTTATGTTCACGCTGTTCACTGTACAGTATCATTAACATTTTATTTTAATAGTTCAGATATTTATGCACGCGACAATACCAAATATGTATATAAAATATATTTTTTAACACTTTTTGGGGGTGAAATAGGGAAAATGGGACAATTTAAGTTTTTATTGAGGGGGTTTTTCAAATTTTTTTACTTTTCCTTTTTTTGCTTTTATTTTTACACTTTAATAGTATAGGACACAGCACTGATCAGGGTTATCGGTGATCTTCTGCTCTAGTCTGTGGGAAGGCAGATCAGAGCAAAAGACGCCGGGAAGGTAGCGGAGCCAGGTGAGGGGACCTCCGGCTGCCATGCTGGATTATCGGATCGCCGCGGCAGCGCTGCAGCGATCCGATCATCCATTTTAATGACCACAATGCTGCAAATGCCGTGACCTGTATTGATAATGGCATCTGAGGGGTTAATGGCGGACATCAGCGGGATCGCGGGTGTCCGCCATCACGGGCGGGTCCCTGGCTGCGATCAGCAGCCGGGACCTGCCGCGCATGATCCGGGCATCGCTCCGATGCTCGCGGTTATGCTTAGGACGTAAATGTACGTCCTGGTGCGTTAAGTACCACCTCACCAGGACGTACATTTATGGCGCTCGTCGTTAAGGGGTTAAATAGAATACCTGTTGGGCCTAGAGGGATATAAACATGGTAAGGGCAACTATAGGATACAGTATCAAGGACTACACAAAAATGAGGCAATGACCAACTGGACTGACTAGGAAGAAACCAGGCTAAAACAAAGTATTGGAGAACTACAAGAAATTCTGGAATTAAAGGGGTATTCCAGGATTTTTTTTTATTTGACTATGCTACAGGGGCTGTAAAGTTAGTGTAGTTCATACTATAGTGTCTGTACCTGTGTGTGATGGTTTTCACACAATTCTTCTGTGATTTTCACCCCACTATTTATTTTTACCAGCATACACAATGACTGTTGTCTCAGATTTTTCCCAGGTTGCCATGCGGCCGAGACCTGACATCACTAGTCAGCTGATGACAGGGAGCCTGTCTGCTTCAATGGGTGGAGCGATCACTTTGTGGGAGGGAGATCAATCTGCAACTAATCCAACAGCTGTAGGCACCCTGATTGAAAACCACAGGTCTTTTGAATGGATGCAGCTCATTTATGTGTCAATGGGTGGGGTGGCTGATGTGTGGGAGGAAGGAAAATGGAATTGTGGGATTTGTAGTAAAAAAAAGAAAAGTCAAACAGGAAATACCAGTTCACAAAAAGCTAGCCACAGTATTATGGTAATCTCACAGCATAGCCATTTAGCCTCAAGACAAGCGCAGATCCTTCCTAAGCATGTCCATTACTGTCTGCCAGGTATGTACTAAAATCACATTATGGTGGAGAACCCCTTTAAAGACCAATGTTTGCCAACCAGGATGCCTACACAGTTGCGAAAACTACAATTCCCAGCATGCCCGGACAGCCTTCGGCTGTCCGGGCATGCTGGGAGTTGTAGTTTTGCAACCGCTGGAGACATCTCGTTTGGGAAACACTGACAAAGACCATACGTTATAATCCACACCACACTGCAAAGATCAGGGATAGTTTAAGAATGGCAACCTTATCAAAAAACTCTGCCTGCAAACTAGTAGTCATGACCAGCTGATCCAGAGTAATAGATCAGCTGTACAGAATAGAATCTGTTTTAGAGAATGTATTCTAGGAATAGGCTATGAATATAATAATTTTTTTTATTATTTTTTATTATTATTATTAATAATTTATTTTTATAAGAATAACAACGCTCAATAACAACACTGACCCCTTCTCCACTACAGTAATGCAGCCATCAGGAAGTGTTGGCACTGACCGCACTGGGCATGACACGGATCACTATGGCCGTCTGGGGCCGTATATGGTTTCAAAGGGAGCGAAGTATTCCAGCGAGTCCTTCCTCTGCTGTCGCTCAGCTTCCTGTTGAATCACGGTTTCCTGACATGGTCTGACTGGAATTATTTCTCGCGCTCTTAAGACAGTAGACAAATTCCGAGTAAGGTCAAGGGCTCATTTGATCTTAAATAAGATGTGAGATATTTTGTGTCTTAGTTTTTTTTTACTATTTTAAATTTTTTTTTACTCTCTTCAAGCAAAAAGTGTAAATTGACTGTGCAGTGAGTCTTGCTCGCCCATCTCCCATGATCCACTGGGAACACCAAATAGTTCTAAGAAAAGGAAGGCTGGTAATGTCTGATGTTAAAGGGGTACTACCGTGGAAAACTTTTTTTATTTTTATTTTTTTAAATCAACTGGTGCCAGAAAGTTAAACAGATTTGTAAATCACTTCTATTAAAAAAAATCTTAATCCTTCCAGTACTTTTTAGCGGCTGTATACTAAAGAGAAATCCAAAAAAGAAATTCATTTCCTGTGATGTCCTGACCACAGTGCTCTCTGCTGACCTCTGCTGTCCATTTTAGGAACTGTCCAGAAAAGCATATGTTTGCTATGGGGATTTTCTCCAGTTCCTAAAATGGACAGCAGAGGTCAGCAGAGAGCACCGTGCTCAGGACATTACAGGAAATGCATTTCTTTTTTGGATTTCTCTTTAGAATACAGCCCCTAAAAAGTACTGGAAGGATTAAGATTTTTTAATAGAAGTGATTTACAAATCTGTTTAACTTTCTGGCACCAGTTGATTTAAAAAAAACAAACAAAAAAAAAAAACGGTTTTCCACGGTAGTAGCCCTTTAATGAAGCACTCCGGTAATTATTATTATTATTATTATTTTTTTTTTTAATCAAATAGTTAATTACTATATAAGCAAAAAATAAAAATAAAAAAAGGAAGCATATGCTATAATTAGAGAATAATGTAAAGGTTCTTGTGTATACTTTGTGCTTACCTGTTTCAGCTAATGTGGCAGGCACACGGTTTTCAGCCATGCTCGTTGCAATTCCATCACTGAAATGATTTCCTAATGCTGCCTACATTTTCCATGAATCCTCCAACTTTGCTAAGATGAGCTTCATTCACATCTCGTTTTTGTAATACGGTTCCCTTATCCGGTTTCAGTGAAAAAAACGTATGGAACCGTATTGCAAACTGTATGTATAGACACGTCATAGAAAACCGTATGCCAACCGTAGCATCTGGTTGTGTACGTTTTGCATAATTTACAGATTTATCAGTTTTTTTTTTCCCGTACACAAAACCGTCTACTACGGTTTTATGTCCGCGTGAAAAAACGAATACAACCTGAATATGTTTTTTTTTTAAATGGTGGTCTATGGGAACCGTACAGAACTGTATGTGCGTACGGTTCCATCCGGTTTGCACAATATGGTTTTGCAGTTTACACATGCGCAGTGCACGCCAAAAGTTTTTCCCACAAATAGAACAAGAAGAACTTTATTTAATTAAGGACAAACATAAAACCGTATCCCTTTTTTTTTTCTTCAAAAAAACGTATTAAACCGTATGCAACCGGACATCCGTTTTCAAATCGTATGCGGTTTAGAACCGTACAGAAGTCTATACGGTCGTACACGGTTGTATATGGTTCGGTCCAGTTTTGAGACGTTTTATTTTTTACAAAAAAACTGATATGGGAACCGTATTGCAAAAACGAGATGTGAATGCAGCCATAGTGTGTGGAGTCTGATCACTGCACCTGGTCTTCTAGTTAGGCTGCTGGTGCTGGAGGTCACCCAAGTGAATTTATTAGACTTATATGTGAGTTGGGGGTCTTCTCACATTATTTGCAGTTTTGATGCATTTTTGTGTGAATCACAAATGAGGTGTTTTTGAAGATTTGAAGTCTTTGGGCGGTGTGCAAACATTACATTTTTTTGCAAAATTGCGGTAAAATGGTACAATTGTTTTGCAGCAAAAAAACGAAATAATTGAATTATAGTTCACCACAGAGATTACAATTCTGGACTGGGGTGGACGTCACTCATCGGCGCCTGCATTGTGGAGCAAGAAGAACACATATCTACCTCTATATGGCCTTTTATGTAATCACTTATATGGTATACAGATTCGGTGTATAGCTGGTATCTACCTCTATATGGCCTTTTATGTAATCACTTATATGGTATACAGATTCGGTGTATAGCTGGTATCTACCTCTATATGGCCTTGTATATAATCACTTATATGGTATACAGATTCTGTGTATAGCTGGTATCTACCTCTATATGGCCTTGTATATAATCACTTATATGGTATACAGATTCGGTGTATAGCTGGTATCTACCTCTATATGGCCTTGTATATAATCACTTATATGGTATACAGATTTGGTGTATAGCTGGTATCTACCTCTATATGGCCTTGTATATAATCACTTATATGGTATACAGATTCGGTGTATAGCTGGTATCTACCTCTATATGGCCTTGTATATAATCACTTATATGGTATACAGATTCGGTGTATAGCTGGTATCTACCTCTATATGGCCTTGTATATAATCACTTATATGGTATACAGATTCGGTGTATAGCTGGTATCTACCTCTATATAGCCTTGTATATAATCACTTATATGGTATACAGATTCGGTGTATAGCTGGTATCTACCTCTATATGGCCTTGTATATAATCACTTATATGGTATACAGATTCAGTGTATAGCTGGTATCTACCTCTATATGGCCTTGTATATAATCACTTATATGGTATACAGATTCGGTGTATAGCTGGTATCTACCTCTATATGGCCTTGTATATAATCACTTATATGGTATACAGATTCGGTGTATAGCTGGTATCTACCTCTATATAGCCTTGTATATAATCACTTATATGGTATACAGATTCGGTGTATAGCTGGTATCTACCTCTATATGGCCTTGTATATAATCACTTATATGATATACAGATTCGGTGTATAGCTGGTATCTACCTCTATATGGCCTTGTATATAATCACTTATATGGTATACAGATTCGGTGTATAGCTGGTATCTACCTCTATATGGCCTTGTATATAATCACTTATATGGTATACAGAGTCTGTGTATAGCTGGTATCTACCTCTATATGGCCTTGTATATAATCACTTATATGGTATACAGATTCTGTGTATAGCTGGTATCTACCTCTATATGGCCTTGTATATAATCACTTATATGGTATACAGATTCGGTGTATAGCTGGTATCTACCTCTATATGGCCTTGCATATAATCACTTATATGGTATACAGATTCGGTGTATAGCTGGTATCTACCTCTATATGGTCACTGTATATAATCACTTATATGGTATACAGATTCTGTGTATAGCTGGTATCTACCTCTATATGGTCACTGTATGGGGGAATACTGGTCCGTGTATAGTGTTTTTTTCAGTACAGTATGTTGGTATTATTAGTAATTGTGTGGTAGTACACTGCCCAAAAAATAAAGGTAACACTAAGATAACATCCTAGATCTGAATGAATGAACTAATCGTATGAAATACTTTCGTCTTTACATAGTTGAATGCGCTGACAACAAAATCACACAAAAATTATCAATGGAAATCAAATGTATGAACCCCTGGAGGTCTGGATATGGAGTCACACTCAAAATCACAGTGGGAAACCCCACTACAGGCTGATCCAACTTTATGTAATGTCCTTAATACAAGTCCCAATGAGGCTCAGTAGTGTGTGTGGCCTCCACGTGCCCGTATGACCTCCCTACAACGCCTGGGCATGATCCTGATGAGGTGGAGAATGGTCTCCTGAGGGATGTCCTCCCAGACCTGGACTAAAGTGTGGGCGTGGTTTAGCCTATAACCACCCGAAGGTATACCGCTGGATCCTGGGCTAGGCGCGGGGGCAATAAAGACTCTGACTCTGACGGTAGCTTTACTTAGGGTAGACAGATGGTAAAGCCTATACAGTTCAGCCAGGGCCCACGGACCAGTGACGCAGAGACCTTAAGGGCTTGCTGGGACTTGTAGTAGGACTGGACAATTGAATGCAGACCACGCTGACTTAGATGACAGGGACTGACTTGACTCATAAAGTTGTGACTTTATCTTACTTGACTTGATGGTGGCTGCAGGACTTGACTTTGAGGTCTCCAACACTCTGGATACACACACTAGACGACTGCACTGGACCTCAGCCGAAGAGAGAGAAGCTCCACCCAGGGCTTATATGGGGGAGACTAGCAGGGAGCTCATAGGTCACTCTTAGGATCACCTGGTCACTGGTACCTCCTGGGTAACAATCACATGACACATCACATGACATAACTCTTAAAGATACAACACATCTTATATTACGAAACACTGCAGAACATATGTACAGGGGGAAACAGGTGCAAGGGGCCCTGGGGACACTGAAGGAGGCTGCCTGACAGGACAGCAAGGGTATGGTGTAACATCTCCTGTACTGGGCCACCACAAAAGCATCCGCCAACTCCTGGACAGTCTGTGGTGGATGGAGCGAGACGTCCCACATGTGCTCAATCGGATTCAGGTGAACGGGCGGCCAGTCCATAGCATCAATGCCTTCCTCTTGTAGGAACTGCTGACACACTCCAGCCACATGAGGTCTAACATTGTCTTGTATTAGGAGGAACCCAGGGCCAACCGCACCAGCATATGGTCTCACAAGTGGTCTGAGGATCTCATCTCGGGACCTAATGGCAGTCAGGCTACCTACTGGAAGTCTTACAGGGGCTCTTGCTTTATTTGGTTCGGGGGCCCTCAGTGTTGTCAGTCTGCCCGTCCGGACTCTGACGAAAGAATAAACATGTTGTTTCATCAGAAATCTGTCCAGGGTGCCCCCGGATATTTTGTACTGTGCACATACCGCCCCAAATGAGGGTTATACCTTTTTGTTCCTCTCTTTGATCTGGAGCGGCATTTCCAAACCAGGATGCTGACCGGACATGCTGGGAGTTGTAGTTTTGCAACAGCTGGAGTCACCCTGATTGGAAAACACTGATCTGGAGGGTCATTGGCCCTTGATAATAGAACGTTCTTTTCTGTGTGGGGGACGCGTCATGGAACGGAACGTTTGGCTGTGATACATTGTTCTGTGTCACATCTGTGATTTATACATTTGATACAAAGTAACAAAGCAGGTGACATCCTGTAACTATAGGGAGTCCAGGTTTTCTGCTCAGGTACTAGATTTGCCCTAAACAATTTCCAAAGATGAATTTAGAGCAGATTGTGGCTTTATTAATCTTAGTAATGTGCTGCCATCTAGTGTAACTGTCATGCACTACACCTCCAGGCTTCCACCCTTGTACACCCTGTATAAAAATAAAAAAAAATCCTATGTTGAAACTGAAAAAGAAAAATTAATAAGTAAAATATATATTTTTGGGGTACAGTTAAAAAAAAAAAAAAAAAAAAAAAAAAAGCTATTTTACTTTTTTGTTTTTTTTGGGGCGGGTGGGGGGGATTGGGATTTCGTTTATACACAGTACACTTTATGGCTTGACTGACAAGTAATCTTTATTCTCTAGGACAATACTCAATTTTTATAGATTTTGTTTTACTTCATTGCTTCTAAACAAAAAAAATGTAAGCTTTTCTAAAGAAAATAAATGTTCTTAAAATCTACTTATTCTGATCTCTAATACTTTTTAATTTTTCTGTATACAGGGATGTATGAGGGATCATTTTTCTGTATACAGGGATGTATGAGGGATAATTTCTCTGTATACAGGGATGTATGAGGGATAATTTCTCTGTATACAGGGATGTATGAGGGATAATTTTTCTGTATACAGGGATGTATGAGGGATCATTTCTCTGTATACAGGGATGTATGAGGGATAATTCTTCTGTATACAGGGATGTATGAGGGATAATTCTTCTGTATACAGGGATGTATGAGGGATCATTTTTCTGTATACAGGGATGTATGAGGGATAATTTCTCTGTATACAGGGGTGTATGAGGGATAATTCTTCTGTATACAGGGATGTATGAGGGATAATTTCTCTGTATACAGGGATGTATGAGGGATAATTTCTCTGTATACAGGGATGTATGAGGGATAATTTCTCTGTATACAGGGATGTATGAGGGATCATTTTTCTGTATACAGGGATGTATGAGGGATAATTTCTCTGTATACAGGGATGTATGAGGGATCATTTTTCTGTATACAGGGATGTATGAGGGATCATTTTTCTGTATACAGGGATGTATGAGGGATAATTCTTCTGTATACAGGGATGTATGAGGGATCATTTTTCTGTATACAGGGATGTATGAGGGATCATTTTTCTGTATACAGGGATGTATGAGGGATAATTCTTCTGTATACAGGGATGTATGAGGGATAATTATTCTGTATACAGGGATGTATGAGGGATAATTTCTCTGTATACAGGGATGTATGAGGGATAATTTCTCTGTATACAGGGATGTATGAGGGATCATTTTTCTGTATACAGGGATGTATGAGGGATAATTTCTCTGTATACAGGGATGTATGAGGGATCATTTTTCTGTATACAGGGATGTATGAGGGATAATTTCTCTGTATACAGGGATGTATGAGGGATAATTTTTCTGTATACAGGGATGTATGAGGGATCATTTTTCTGTATACAGGGATGTATGAGGGATCATTTTTCTGTATACAGGGATGTATGAGGGATAATTTTTCTGTATACAGGGATGTATGAGGGATCATTTTTCTGTATACAGGGATGTATGAGGGATCATTTTTCTGTATACAGGGATGTATGAGGGATAATTTCTCTGTATACAGGGATGTATGAGGGATAATTTTTCTGTATACAGGGATGTATGAGGGATCATTTTTCTGTATACAGGGATGTATGAGGGATCATTTCTCTGTATACAGGGGTGTATGAGGGATCATTTTTCTGTATACAGGGGATGTATGAGGGATCATTTTTCTGTATACAGGGATGTATGAGGGATAGTTTTTCTGTATACAGGGATGTATGAGGGATAATTCTTCTGTATACAGGGATGTATGAGGGATAATTCTTCTGTATACAGGGATGTATGAGGGATAATTCTTCTGTATACAGGGATGTATGAGGGATAATTCTTCTGTATACAGGGATGTATGAGGGATAATTCTTCTGTATACAGGGATGTATGAGGGATAATTCTTCTGTATACAGGGATGTATGAGGGATAATTCTTCTGTATACAGGGATGTATGAGGGATCGTTTTTCTGTATACAGGGATGTATGAGGGATCATTTTTCTGTATACAGGGATGTATGAGGGATCATTTTTCTGTATACAGGGATGTATGAGGGATCATTTTTCTGTATACAGGGATATATGAGGGATAATTCTTCTGTATACAGGGATGTATGAGGGATAATTCTTCTGTATACAGGGATGTATGAGGGATAATTCCTCTGTATACAGGGATGTATGAGGGATAATTTTTCTGTATACAGGGATGTATGAGGGATAATTTTTCTGTATACAGGGATGTATGAGGGATAATTTCTCTGTATACAGGGATGTATGAGGGATCATTTTTCTGTATACAGGGATGTATGAGGGATCATTTTTCTGTATACAGGGATGTATGAGGGATCATTTTTCTGTATACAGGGATGTATGAGGGATAATTCTTCTGTATACAGGGATGTATGAGGGATAATTTCTCTGTATACAGGGATGTATGAGGGATAATTCTTCTGTATACAGGGATGCATGAGGGATAATTCTTCTGTATACAGGGATGTATGAGGGATAATTTCTCTGTATACAGGGATGTATGAGGGATAGTTTTTCTGTATACAGGGATGTATGAGGGATCATTTTTCTGTATACAGGGATGTATGAGGGATAATTCTTCTGTATACAGGGATGTATGAGGGATAATTCTTCTGTATACAGGGATGTATGAGGGATAATTCTTCTGTATACAGGGATGTATGAGGGATAATTCTTCTGTATACAGGGATGCATGAGGGATAATTTCTCTGTATACAGGGATGTATGAGGGATAATTCTTCTGTATACAGGGATGTATGAGGGATAATTTTTCTGTATACAGGGATGTATGAGGGATAATTCTTCTGTATACAGGGATGTATGAGGGATAATTCTTCTGTATACAGGGATGTATGAGGGATAATTCTTCTGTATACAGGGATGTATGAGGGATAATTTCTCTGTATACAGGGATGTATGAGGGATAATTTTTCTGTATACAGGGATGTATGAGGGATAATTCTTCTGTATACAGGGATGTATGAGGGATCATTTTTCTGTATACAGGGATGTATGATGGATAATTCTTCTGTATACAGGGATGTATGAGGGATCATTTTTCTGTATACAGGGATGTATGATGGATAATTCTTCTGTATACAGGGATGTATGAGGGATCATTTTTCTGTATACAGGGATGTATGATGGATAATTCTTCTGTATACAGGGATGTATGAGGGATCATTTCTCTGTATACAGGGGTGTATGAGGGATCATTTCTCTGTATACAGGGGTGTATGAGGGATCATTTTTCTGTATACAGGGATGTATGAGGGATAATTTCTCTGTATACAGGGATGTATGAGGGATAATTCTTCTGTATACAGGGATGTATGAGGGATAATTTCTCTGTATACAGGGATATATGAGGGATAATTCTTCTGTATACAGGGATGTATGAGGGATACTTTTTCTGTATACAGGGATGTATGAGGGATAATTCTTCTGTATACAGGGATGTATGAGGGATAATTCTTCTGTATACAGGGATGTATGAGGGATAATTCTTCTGTATACAGGGATGTATGAGGGATAATTCTTCTGTATACAGGGATGCATGAGGGATAATTTCTCTGTATACAGGGATGTATGAGGGATAATTTTTCTGTATACAGGGATGTATGAGGGATAATTCTTCTGTATACAGGGATGTATGAGGGATAATTCTTCTGTATACAGGGATGTATGAGGGATAATTCTTCTGTATACAGGGATGTATGAGGGATAATTCTTCTGTATACAGGGATGCATGAGGGATAATTTCTCTGTATACAGGGATGTATGAGGGATAATTTTTCTGTATACAGGGATGTATGAGGGATAATTTTTCTGTATACAGGGATGCATGAGGGATAATTTTTCTGTATACAGGGATGCATGAGGGATAATTCTTCTGTATACAGGGATGTATGAGGGATAATTTTTCTGTATACAGGGATGTATGAGGGATCATTCTTCTGTATACAGGGATGTATGAGGGATAATTCTTCTGTATACAGGGATGTATGAGGGATAATTTCTCTGTATACAGGGATGTATGAGGGATAATTTCTCTGTATACAGGGATGTATGAGGGATAATTCTTCTGTATACAGGGATGTATGAGGGATCATTTTTCTGTATACAGGGATGTATGAGGGATCATTTTTCTGTATACAGGGATGTATGAGGGATCATTTTTCTGTATACAGGGATGTATGAGGGATCATTCTTCTGTATACAGGGATGTATGAGGGATAATTTCTCTGTATACAGGGATGTATGAGGGATCATTTTTCTGTATACAGGGATGTATGAGGGATAATTCTTCTGTATACAGGGATGTATGAGGGATAATTTCTCTGTATACAGGGATGTATGAGGGATAATTTCTCTGTATACAGGGATGTATGAGGGATAATTTTTCTGTATACAGGGATGTATGAGGGATAATTTCTCTGTATACAGGGATGTATGAGGGATCATTTCTCTGTATACAGGGATGTATGAGGGATAATTTCTCTGTATACAGGGATGTATGAGGGATCATTTTTTTGCACCCTGATCTGAAGTTTTTATCGGTAACATTTTTGATCACTTTCTATTATTTTTTTTTCTTATATATGATGTGATCAAAAATCAGCAATTCTGGCATTCTGTAGTTTTTTTTTTTTGTGAACACCATTCACCATGCGGGATCACACATATTATATTTAAGGAATTTGGACAATTCTGCCCAAGGCGGTACCCAATATGTTTATTTTCTTTACTGTTTATTTTAAAGATGGGAAAAAGTGGGTGATTTTATTTCTAAATATACTTTTTTTTAAAACATTTATGAAATCATTTATTTGACACTTTTTAGGACCCCTTAGGACTTCTATAAGCACTCGTTAGATTGCTTATACTGATCAACGCGTGCTATTGCAAAACATCGATCAACTAAATCAGTGATCTGCTAGTACAGCCTGACTGAGGCAGACTGTATTAGCAGAGCCAATGTGACCAAAGGCTGTCTGGGCATGCTGGGAGTTGTAGTTTTGCAACAGCTGGAGGTACCCTAGTTGGGAAACACTGCTCTAGAATAATGCACAATAATCAAGGTTGTTACCATATTGGACGTCCATGTAAAATATTCATATGTCAGCAATATTCTTCAGACCAAATGTCTGAATCAGACACTGGACGCAAGCTAGGACTATGTTCAGTGTTTTATCTGCTGGACCTATTAATTTTATCTTGCCTCATGGAGTGTAAAAGTGACTTTATTTGTCACATACTGTTTATTTGTTGGTCTCAAAATACTGAGTGTGAACAGAGCCTGAAAGTGCAAAATCAATTGCTCATTTACCGATGTAAAGAATAGATTGCATCCTCTGCTGGTCATTTGGCGCCACCTAGTGTAATAATAGGGGTACTACAAGCCCATATTTGTCTTTGATATGACATTTACATGGTAATCCATACACTGTCAGACTGGGGTTCTATTCACCTAGTGTTCCCTGACCAGTGGCCCTCCAGCTGTTGCAAGGCTACAACTCTCATCATGCCCTGACAGCCCTTGGCTGGGAGTTGTAGTTCTGCAGCAGCTTGTGAACCGCCGGGTTGTTGAACACAGCCTTTGTCTATTGCAGGAAATAATGATAATAGTGAATAGGTGTAAATTCATTTTCATCTGCTTTGACAGCTTTGCTGTTCTCATTAAACACACAGGACAGATCATTAATAAGATACAATTGATCATTTGTGAAGCGATTGATAAGAAATAGATCCTTGTGGTTTGTATTGTATCAGAGCCCGGGCCGATGGGGGATCCTCTGCTCATTGTATCTCTGCATTTACATAGGGGTACTCCGGTGGAGTATCAACTGGTTCCAGAAACACGTTGCAGCGAAACACGTTGCATTCTGGTCAATAAATCCCTTTTTATCCATTCACCTGTCTGGTTGATCAGCGCCGCTGAGCCGGGTTCTTCTGAAGCCAACTATCCATTGCCTCCCAGACTGAGGCAGATTGACCGTCATCTCGAACTTCTTCCATTTTCCAATAATTGCGCCAACAGTTGTTGCTTCTCACCAAGCTGCTGCCCATCGTCCTGTAGCCCATCCCAGCCTTGTGCAGGTCCCCAATGTTATCCCTGATGTCCTTATGTTCTGGTCTTGGCCATTGTGGAGGGGTCGGAGTCTGTTTGATTGATTGACAGGTGTCTGTTATACAGGTAACGAGTTCAAACAGATGCAGTCAATAAAGGTAATGAGTGGAGAACAGGAGGGCTTCTTAAAGGGGTATTCCGCTCCTAGACATTTTATCCCCTATCCAAAGAATAGGGGATAAGATGTCAGATCGCCGCGGTCCCGCTGCTGGGGACCCCCGGGATCGCTCCTGCAGCACCCCGCTATCATTACAGCACAGAGCGAGTTCGCTCTGCACGTAATGATGGGCAATACAGGGGCCGGAGCATCGTTACGTCATCGTTACGTCACGTTTCAATACAAGTCTATGGGAGGGGGCGTGGCGGTCGTCACGCCCCGTCCCATAGACTTGCATTAAGGGGAGGGGCCGTGATGTCACGAGGGGCGGAGCCATGACGTCACGCTGCTCCGTCCCCCGTATCGCCCGTCATTACGCACAGAGCGAACTCGCTCTGTGCTGTAATGATAGCGCGGTGCCGCAGCGGGGATCCTGGGGGTCCTCAGCAGCGGGACCGTGGCGATCTGACATTTTATCCCCTATCCTTTGGATAGGGGATAAAATGTCTAGGGGCGGAATACCCCTTTAAAGGGGTACTCCAGTAAAAAGCTATTTTTTTTTAAATCAACTGGTTCCAGAACATTAAACAGATTCCCCCCCTGCCATTGTGGGTGGAGGGTGGGGTGGGTTATAATAGGACCAAATAAATGCATATGTATTTGTAACTTGTTGTATTGTATTTGTAAGCGTTGAATAATAAATAATGATACAAAAAATAAAACAGATTTGTAAATCACTTCTGTTTAAAAATCTTAATTCGTCCAGCACTTATCAGCTGCTGTATGCTCCACAGGAAGTTCTTTTCTTTTTAATTTTTTTTTCCAGTCTGAACACAGTGCTCTTTGCTGACACCTCTGTCCATGTCAGGAACTGTCCGAAGCAGGATGGGTTTGCTATGGGGATTTTCTCCTACTCTGGACAGTTCCTGATATGGACAGATACACCGCCAATCACCTCCTGACGCTGGGGGGAGGTGGCGATCATGTCACCTTCCCAGGAGAGCTGCTATTGGTCGAACATCTGCCTCAGTCAGCGGGCAGAGCTGAGAGAAGGAGCCAGGGACCCCCCCCCCCCCCTCTGACCTGATTCGTACCCCTCAGGGCAGAAAAAGTGGCCTCCTGCCACCTTTAGTTCAGGGTGAGTTTTCTGAGGGAAAGGTAAGAGAAAAAGTGAAAAAAAGGGAAAAATTCAATTTCTTCCCCCCCTAACCTTCCTTATACTCACCACTATTCATGGTAACGGCAGCTCACCTGTCCCTGTGCGAGGTACCACAACACCGGTCCTCAAGCCCGATTTTATTCTGGACTACAATCGGTATATGGGGGGAGTTGATATTTCTGATCAAGTCCTCAAGCCATACATGGCCATGCGGAAAACGCGGGTATGGTACAAGAAAGTTGCGGTCTACACGGTACAGGTTGCCATGTACAACTCTTTTGTACTGTCCCAGTACGCTGGCAACACAGGGACATTCCTCCAGTTCCAAGAAGAAGTCCTAAAGGTTCTGATCTTTGGCGACCGGGAAAGAGCAGGCCGGACTTCCCAAGGAACTGGAGTTATAGGTGCCAGGATCGTCCCAGGCCAACACTTTCCAGATGAGGTCCCCCATACTGGAAAGAAGGGACGAGCCCAGAAAAGATGCAGAGTGTGTTACAAGAGGGGGATTCGGAAGGACACCACCACTCAATGTGACACTTGCCCAGATAATCCGGGCCTCTGCATTAAGGATTGCTTCAGGGAGTATCACACTTCCATGGAGTACTACATTTTTTGTCCTTTTCATTTCAATTTCTCATAATTTGACCCCAATGTACCAAGTCCATAGTACATTCCAAATTTGAACCCCATAAACCACAAAATTGCCCCAAAAACCCTTTCATAAAAAAAACGAAAAAAGAAAACAACCTGATTAGACCTCTGGGGGTATTTTTTACGGAAATGGGTCAGTAAGTCACTATCATCGGGGGGGGGGGGGGGGAGTCGGGGTTTGCAGGTATATGTTGCCTCAAATGCGCAGCACTCTCTCTCCACTTGAGCGGTGCATTTAAGGCAACAGGTTAGGGACGTCCACACACATCACACTCCCAGAATGATGATTCAGAGCATAGGGTTTGGGAACATAATTGGCATATCAGTAGTGAAATTGTAATTTTCATCCCCTCCCCCCCATAGTACATTTCATCCATTTCTGGAACACTTGTGCGTTCAAAATGTCCATTTTACCCCTATACCCATACCTCAGGGGTGTACTGTGCGTAATGGGGTCATATGTGGGTGTTTCTTTTTGTTTTTTTGTTGTATGCCATAGGCCTCAAATGAGAACATAGCTCTCTGACTCTTGAGCCCTGTAGTGCGCCCGCACAGCATGTTACGTCCACACATGGGGTATTTTCATACTCAGAAGAAATGGGGTTACAAAATTTGGGGGGCATTTTCTCCTATTACCCCTTGTGCAAATGAAAAATTTGGGGTAACACCAGCATTTTTGTGAAAAAAAAACTATTTTGTCATTTTACGGCTCACTGTTCAAAACACCTGTGAGGTGTAAATACTCACTGTACCCCTTGTTACATTCCTTGAGGGGTGTGGTTTCCAAAATGATGGCACTTGAGGGGGGGGGGGGGGTCCTGCTGTTCTGGCTCCATGGTAGCTCTGTAAATGCTAAAGGCCCCTGACTGATTGCAGCTAAATTCTCCAAAAGCCAAATGGCGCTCCTGCTCTTCTGAGACCTGGTGTGCACCCTCAGAGCAATTTACGTCAAATATGAGGCATGTCCTTACTCCGAAGGAATGTATTTACAAATTGTGGGGGACATTTGCTCCTGTTACCACTTGTGAAAAAGAAAAATTTGGGGTAACCCCAGCATTAGTATAAAAAATAAAATTTTCCTTTTCACATCCCACTTTAATAAACATTTATCAAACACCTGTGGGTTGTTAAGGCTCCCTCCTGTACCACTTGTTACGTTCCTTGAGGGGTGTAGTTTCCAAAATAGTATGCCACGTGTTTTTTTTTTTGCTGTTCTGGCACCATAGGGGCTTCCTAAATGGGACATGCCCCCCCAAAACCATTTCAGCAAAATTTGCTTTCCAAAAGCCAAATGTGGCTCCTCTTCTGAGAATTGTAGTTCGCCCGCAGAGCATTTTAAATCCTAACATGGAGTATTTCCATACTCAGAAGAAATAGGGTTACAAATTTTGGGGACATTTTCTCCTATTACTTCTTGTAATAATGGTAAAATTGGGGAAAAAATGCATTTTAGTGAGAAAAAAATTTCATTTACACCTCCGACTTTACCGAAAAGTCGTCAAACACCTGTGGGGTGTTCAGGGCTCACTGTACCCCTTTTTACGTTCCTTGAGGGATGTAGTTTCCAAAATAGTATGCCATGTGTTTTTTTTTGCTGTTCTTGAACCATAGGGGCTTCCTGAATGCGACATGCCCCCCAAAAACCGTTTCAGCAAAATTAATTTCCAGAATCTCATTGTTGCTCCTTCCCTTCTAAGCCTTGTAGTGCGCCCGCAGAGCACTTTTTATTCACATATGAGGTATTTCCTTACTCGAGAGAGAAATTGGGTTACAAATTTTGGGGGGATTTCTCTCCTTTTACCCCTTGTAAAAATTCAAAAACTGGGTCTACAAGAACATCCAAGTGTAAAAAATGAAGATTTGGAATTTTTTCCTTCACTTTGCTGCTATTGCTGTGAAACACCTATTGCTGCTGAACTTTGAAGCCCTCTGATGTCTTCCAAAAGTAAAAACTTGTCAATTTTATGATGCAAACAAAGTAGGCATATTGTATATGCGAATCAATATATAATTTGGGATATCCATTTTCCTTATAAGCAGAGAGTTTCAAAGTGAAAAAAAAAATGCAAAATTTTCAAATTTTTTATCAAATTTTGGAATTTTTCACCAAGAATGTATGCAAATATCGCCTAAAATTTACCACTAACATAAAGTAGAATATGTCACGAAAAAACTATCTTGGAATCAGAATGAAAAGTAAAAGCATGCCAGAGTTATTAATGCTTAAAGGGGTACTCCGGTGAAAAACTATTTTTTTTTTTAAATCAACTAGTGCCAGAAAGTTAAACAGATTTGTAAATTACTTCTCAAAAGCACATTTTCCCCCATCTTATACACAGACTTAGGACCAAAGTCCAAACACAGGAAGTGCAGCCTGGAGTGCTGAGGGGGGGGGGGGGGGTGGTCCGGCCTCATCCAATCATAGCTCTTCTCACACTTAACTGCCATATGCTGTTGGTTGGACACACCCCCTCAGCACTCCAGGCTGCACTTCCTGTGTTTGGACTTCGGTCCTAAGTCTGTGTATGAGATGGGGGGAAAATGTGCTCTTGAGCTTTTTTAAGCACAAATAAAACATAGAAAACTTCATTTTTTTACATTAGAAATATTTTTTATTTACCATAAGGAGTGCAATAGCAAAAATTTATTTTAATGAGAGTGCCCATTTAACTTTCTGGCACCAGTTGATTAGAAAAAAACAAAACATTTTTTCACCACAGTACTCTTTTTATGTATCAACTATATCAACTGGCTCCAGAAAGTTAAACAGATTTGTAAATTACTTCTATTAAAAAATCTTAATCCTTTCAATACTTATGAGCTGATGAAGTTGAGTTGTTCTTTTCTGTCTCTGATGACACGTGTCTCGGGAACCGCCCAGTTTAGAAGCAAATCCCCATAGCAAACCTCTTCTACTTCTACTGTGCAGTTCCCGAGACAAGCAGAGGTGTCAGCAGAGAGCACTGTTGCCAGACAGAAAACAATAGAAGTAATAGAAGTAATTTACAAATCTGTTTCACTTTCTGGAGCTAGTTGATATATAAAAAAAAAGTTTTTTCCTGGATAACCCCTTTAACTCATAGGGTTATCCAGCAGGAGTGGGCGCCGCTGAGCCAGCAGGCAATATTTATGTTGATCAGGAGGATTCTGAAGTCATAGCTGATCATTGGGTTAGATTCATTATAGAAGGTAATTGGCTTCTATATAAAAAAAAAAAAAAAGAGTAATGTAGAACAACAAGATTATAACAATATATTAAAGGGGTACTCCGGTGAAAACCTTTTTTCTTTTTAATTCAACTGGTGCCAGAAAATTAAACATATTTGTAAATTACTTCTATTAAAAAATCTTAATCCTTCTAGTACTTATTATCTGCTGAATGCTACATTCCTTTCTTTTTGGAACACTGATGACATCACGAGTACAGTGCTCTCTGCTGACATCTCTGTCCATTTTAGCAACCGTACATAGCAGATGTATGCTAAGGGGAGCACGGTGGCTCAGTGGATAGCACTGCTGCCTTGCAGTGCTGGGGCCTTGGGTTCAAATCCCACTAAGGACAACAATAAATAAAGAGTTATTATTATTACAATGATGTCAGCAAAGAGCACTGTGCTCGTGATGTCATCAGAGAGCATTCCAAAAAGAAAAGAATTTCCTCTGTAGTATTCAGCAGCTAATAAGTAAAGGAAGGATTAAGATTTTTTAATAGAAGTAATTTACAAATCTGTTTAACTTTTTGGCACCAGTTGATTTAAAAGAAAAAAGGTTTTCACCGGAGTACCCCTTTAATAAATGTTCCTAAGAGCGTCTCGTACGATTTATTTTCGGATTGACAGAATGTTCTCTTCCCCTTCAGATCAGCGTTTGGGTGGCCTGTGGAGACATGGGATCCTAATGACTGGGTGCACAGTAAATAGCTGGAGAAAGGCCCAATTCACAAGCTCATTTGCATAATGCAATGTTTACGGTGTTTATGGCTTTCATGTGTGGTTTTTCGCAGAGAGTTCCACATATGGCTGCCGGGACTCACAGCAATGAGGACTCTTCCAGCAGATGCCAGTTAATGAGGTTAATGATATTTTAAGTGCTCGCAGAATAATTTCTCATTTAGATTGCATGACTTCCACTTAGGACACTTAAATCAACCATCGTTTTCATGTTGGAGAATTTATTTCGCTCGTCTATTTTTAAATTACAGACTTTGAATTTTGTAAGGAGAAAAAAAACAAAAACAAAAAAAAAACATCCACCCTTAAAGGAGATCTCTAGCAAAAATGAACTCATCTCCTATCCACAGGATAGTGAATAAATAGCTGATCGTGGAGATGTCCGAGCACTGGGAACCCCCAGGATGACTTGGACAGGACCCGGCGCACCACGAGGAGCGAGCTCCGAAAAGACCCGAGTACAACTCTGGGGAATCATGGTCGCTCTCATAGAAATGAATGGAGGGTGTGCCGTCTACCAGTGGATGACACACGCTCCTCTCTGCGAGAGCCGGGGTCCAGTCTCGGAGAACGCAAGGTGTCCCAGCGCTTGGACCCCCGTGATCAGCCACTCATCCCCTATACTGTGGATTGGGGATAATTTAGATTTCGCTTAAGTTTAAAGGGGTACTCTGTTGCTCAGCGTTTGGAACAAACTGCTCCAAACGCTGGAACTGGCGCCGGGAGCTCATGACCCAATAGCCCCGCCCCCTCTTGATGTCATGCCCCGCCCCTCAATGCAAGTCTATGCATAGACTTGCATTGAGGGGGCGGGGCGTGATGTCATGAGGGGGCGGGGCTATGTTGTCACGAGCTCCCGGCGTTGGCTCCAGCGTTCGGAACAGTTTATTCCAAAGGCTGAGCAGCGGAGTACCCCTTTAAAGTTCTCCTTTAAAGGGGTATTATGAAGAGTTAATGTTATATTTACAAAAAAAGGACACATGCTGTCATGTACTAACTTGCTGCCGATCCCCCACCGGTGCCAGTCCCTGTCGCTGATCCCCCACCAGCGCCGATCCGCCTTCAGTGCCGGACTGTCGGAGTGCGCCCAGTGATGACTGAATCAATTGGTGCTAGGACTGCACAGACACTGCATAGACGGCAATGTCTTTGCTGTGAATTCCGCCTAAATAATGAGGGGACTGGGAGGCTTCACTTGTCTAGATGCTTTGGCTTAGATGCCATAGTCACTGTTGGCACAGGCATCTAAGTGGATCGAAGTTCTCCTCTGTGCTCAGCTCCTGAGCCTGCTCCATACTCCTGTCCCCAACATTGACATAACGTGTACCTCAGATGTTGGGAAGGGGTTAAAATGTGACTTTATAGTAAAAGGGTTCTTTTAGTAAGAGGACATATAGATGTAACATTCAGGTCCTCCCTCTTTAAGCCAGAATGGCTGGCGCTGAACAGAAGAGCTCAGTGTTTCCCAACCAGTGTGCCTCCTGCTGTTGCAAAAACTCAACGCCGCCAAAATTCCGTAGTGTGCGCTTTGCAGTGGAATCCCATTGTCAGCAATGGGATTCTGCTGCACCGAAATGTCAAACTAAAATTCCTAAATGGAATTCCAGACAGAAATTCCGTAGTGTGAAACTAAGCTTATGCTGAAGGCTAGCTGGGAGTAGTAGTCCTTCAACTTTTATGGCATGTGGCAGGGTGGTGTAGCTAATCTGATGAGACCTCTGGACACTAGGATTCCGTAAATCTGCTTTACTCAAACTTCTTGTGCAAATCCAATGTAATCCAGTGCAGACAAAAAAAAGTAGAAGCAGAAATCACCAATATCTTGGATAATCCTTTATTTCATTCCTAAATAAGTAAATATATAAATAAATAAAAAGTAAAAAAAAACAAAAAAAAAAAACAGCTTAGCAGGACAGACGGGGAGGGGAGAAGCTCGAAAAAGTGCTCATAAGCGTGAAACAGCAGTCGCTTCTCAATTTCTCATCTGTCCTGCTAAACTGTTTTTTTTATTTGTTTTTTTTGTTTTTTTTTAAACAAGGAATGAAATAAAAGATTGCATTTTATCCAAGATATTGGTGAGTGCCGCTTCTACTTTTACCTATTTTTTTTGTCAGCTCCTTAGATTGACTTCATTAGTCGGGAAGTACTTATTTGGAATCTAAGCAACATCATTGACCTGCACTTTTCCCCACGGTGTCAACAGGAAGTTTAGACTTTCAGAAAACCCAATTGCCCAGATTTACTATTGTAAACCTGACGTGTTTTGTCTGCACCAGGATTTGTGCCAGAATTTGTGCCAGAATTGAAAAAAACCCAACCAACTCGCCATTTTACTGAGAAAACCTGAAAAGGGGCGTATCCCATTTTCAAAAAATCCCAAAATATTAACTAAGGTTTCCACAGAAAATGTGGTGGATTTCAGCTGAGGAGAACCCGAGGTGTAAAAAAAGCAAAGTGTAGGGAAAAGTGCAAAATGTAGGAAACATTAATAAATACTGTGGGAAAAAACCCACAAAGAAACCTACACTCCTCTCTTAGTAAATCAGGGCCTATATCTAAATATTTAAATAAGTCAAAATAATTGTCCGCTCACAATTGCTGTGTGTTAGAAATGCTTTGTAAGAGTAAGCAGATGACAGTGTCCTCCTGACCACCAACAATCAGCTGACATCTGTGGGTTAAAGGGGTATTGCGGTATCACCCCAAGATATATAACTTACTAATAGAGTGTTGTCAAATTGCTACAAAGTATACTAGATTCTGCATCTTTGTGCATGATTCCCCTCAGACAGGAAGTTGTGTAGTCCTTTCATTGTCAGTGTGGTGTTGTCTCAGCACCTCCCCCGCCCCTCCCTTTCTCCTGACAGGAAGTTGTGTAGTCCTCTTAATATC